>NW_028142109.1:120000-187500 GCF_055691185.1 Crinia signifera
ACCTACCCCACACTGTCCCCCATCGCACCAGCCCCACACTGTAGTCTCCCATCACACCAGCCCCACACTGTAGTCTCCCATCACACCAGCCCCACACTGTAGTCTCCCATCACACCAGCCCCACACTGTAGTCTCCCCATTGCACCTGCTCCACACTGTAGTCTCCCCATTGCTCCAGCCCGCACTGTAGTCTCCCCATTGCAACAGCCCCACACTGTCACCATCGCACCAGCCCCACACTGTCTTTCATCACAACAGCCCCTTAAATTGTAAGCCATCAAAATGTCACCCTTATACTGTATGTAGAAATGGAGGAGGGCGGCTGGTGCAGCAGTAAACGGGAGGCCGAGGCAGCAGCGTGGGAGGGTGGAGGAAGGAGAGGCAGTCAGGACATGGTGGCAGCGGGGGTAGCCGGCGACATCATGCAGCAGTCTGACTGTACTCACCACCAGACGGTCCACACCAGGGCAGCGCTGCAGGGCTGACCAGTCTCCTCCTGTGGTCCAGGCGGCGCAGCTCCCGGAAGTACGCGTCCACTGTCCTGTGATCTGGAAGCTCCCCCTTCCCCTCTGCGCTTGCCACGGTGGTAAGGGATCGAATATATACACACATATACGTATACACACACACAGATGGCGCCATCAATTTTATTTTAAACAAACAAAATAACAGAAGGGGGGACATTATCTCCCCTCCCTCGCTCCCCCCCCCCCCCCCCCCAAGACATACTCTTCGCCAGTCGTGACCGAAGAGTGCACTCACATAGAATCGGTCGCAGGTGGGGGTACTGCAGCATCTGTCGGATAGGGCACCTCTCTCCTCCTCAGCGTCGTTCCTAGCAGCGTTGGGCTGTGTTCTCTGCCGCAGCGCCCTGGGGGCGGAGTTGGGGCAGCTGTCTCCCCGCCTGTATCCTTCCCGTCTATGATGGGCGGTGTCCTGAGCAACGTCCTGGGGGTCCTCAGTGGCAGCAAGGTTTTAGTAGCATCCTGAAGGGGAGGGAAGAGGAGGAAAACATCCATATTTAAAAAAAAAAAAATGCTGGTCTACAACAGTATGTAAAAATAGCGGCATAGTGAGTTTAGGAGAATCCTGTTCAAAAACTTGCAAAGAGATGGTGCCAGGTACTTGTGGAGTATCACGGCTCCCATCGTATGGCATCGTATGCCATATGTAGTGGCATACGATGTCATACGATGCGATGCGATGTTTTACCGATTTTTGAGCATTTTTGCTCAAAAATCGTATGCCATCGCATGGCATCGTATGCCATATGTAGTGGCATACGATGTCATACGATGCGATACGATGTTTTACCGATTTTTGAGCAAAAATGGTCAAAAATCGGTAAAACATCGGATAACATCGTATGCCATATGTAGTGGCATACGATGTCATACGATGCGATACGATGTTTTACCGATTTTTGAGCAAAAATTGTGAAAAATCGGTAAAACATCGTATGGCATTGTATGCCATCGATGCGATACGATGTTTTACCGATTTTTGAGCCATTTTAGCTCAAAAATCTTATGCGATCGCATCGGATGCCATACGATGGCATCCGATGCGATGCGATGGCACCCGATTTTGCACTGAAATGCATCAGAATGCATTGAAATGTGTATTAAAGTAGTGAAATGCCCCCAAATGCCATTTTTCATAGTGCACCACCCCCACTATCAACGTCAACCCGAAGCGTGGCGAGCGCAGCGAGCCCGCGAGGGGCGGCGGTACGCGTCCTACGACCTTTTCATACCCCCACTATCCACGTCGGCGTGGAGTTGAGAATAGAATAGTGTGGCGAGCGCAGCGAGCCACCGAGCCCGAAGCGTGGCGAGCGCAGCGAGCCCCGCGAGGGGACGCGGATACCTGTAAAGCCCGCGAGGAGACGCGTATAGCTGTGAAGGTATCCGCGTCCGCTCGCCACGCTTCGGGCTCGGTGGCTCGCTGCGCTCGCCACACTATTCTATTCTCAACTCCACGCCGACGTGGATAGTGGGGGTATGAAAAAGGTCGTAGGACGCGTACCGCCGCCCCTCGCGGGCTCGCTGCGCTCGCCACGCTTCGGGTTGACGTTGATAGTGGGGGTGGTGCACTATGAAAAATGGCATTTGGGGGCATTTCACTACTTTAATACACATTTCAATGCATTCTGATGCATTTCAGTGCAAAATCGGGTGCCATCGCATCGGATGCCATTGTATGGCATCCGATGCGATCGCATACGATTTTTGAGCTAAAATGGCTCAAAAAAATCGGTAAAACATCGTATCGCATCGATGGCATACGATGCCATGCGATGTTTTACCGATTTTTCACCATTTTTGCTCAAAAATCGGTAAAACATCGTATCGCATCATATGACATCGTATGCCACTACATATGGCATACGATGTTATCCGATGTTTTACCGATTTTTCACCATTTTTGCTCAAAAATCGGAAAAACATCGTATCGCATCGTATGACATCGTATGCCACTACATATGGCATACGATGTTATCCGATGTTTTACCGATTTTTGACCATTTTTGCTCTAAAATCGGTAAAACATCGTATCGCATCGTATGACATCGTATGCCACTACATATGGCATACGATGTTATGCGATGGCATACGATTTTTGAGCTAAAATAGTCAAAAATCGGTAAAACATCGCATCGCATCGTATGCCATCGTATGCCACATGCTATGCGATGCGATTTTTAGCATACGATCTGCATACGATGCAGGTCGTGGGAGCCGTGATACTCCACAAGTACCGTGTTCCACACCATATACCACTTCTACACATTCTGCAACAAAATAATAGACCCCATTATACTTGCCCCTTACACATTATGCCAAACGTATTGAGCCAAAATTCACATAATGCCACGCGGATTGAGCCAAAATTCACATAATGCCACGCGGATTATTCTTTATTCCCAGCGGTGGCAGGCGGCATTTCAAGGAAAAAAACCCTAACCCCATTGCACCTACCCCACACTGTCCCCCATCGCAGCAGCCCCACACTGTCCCCATCGCACCAGCCCCACACTGTAGTCTCCCATCACACCAGCCCCACACTGTAGTCTCCCCATTGCACCTGCTCCACACTGTAGTCTCCCCATTGCTCCAGCCCGCACTGTAGTATCCCCATTGCAACAGCCCCACACTGTCACCATCGCACCAGCCCCACACTGTCTTTCATCACATTTTCATCTGTCTTTCAGCCCCACACAGCATAGCTCTGCCCCAACACTCATGAAGCACCGCCTACATGTTTTGATTGGCCCACAATCCAATCAGTCAAAGAAAATGGATCACCATCAATAGGTAAAAACATTGATGGTCATCCATTGCATAGTGTGCCACAATCAATGGGCAGTTGCACTATTGTCATCAATTGCAAAGACGTCCATCCCTAAAGCTGTGCACACACAGTGCAAGTGAGCCTCTGTGCTAAGTTTGCAGTTAAGCACAGATGGCTCAGCATTGTGTGCTGAACAATCTGTCAGGGCCAGTGTTCTCTGGTGTGAGAACATTGGCGATGACTAGATTTATAACTGGATGCAGTGTAAATCTAGTCAAGCAACAGCGACGCGCGGGACCGCGCAATCGTCATCACCAGAGGGTATACACATGGAGTGATCCTTTTTTCATTTCTAAGCGATCTAGTCAGATCACTTAGAAATAAGCCTCATATCCCCCTGGGCGGGATGTATTAATGTAAATCGCCAGCCGCCGCGATGCTACCGCATATGTACTAACATATGCGGCTAGCATTGGGTTGCGGTGACGGAGACCCCCGCGATACCTGTAATGTGGTGTGCGGGGGTCTCCGTCACATCCTGGCGGCTGTCAGTGTCCCCCTGCCTCTCCTCCTCCCGGCTGTGACACCTGCTGAGGGAGGAGTAGATCGATGGAGGATGGGTCGCAAGGACGGCGGGCGGCGATAGAAGCCCATAGGCATCTATAGGGTATCGCCACCCAGAGGTGGAGATACCCTGCCAGGCGGAGATGGGGCGGACGGGTAATGGTACAAAGGAAAATGCGGTAAAACCCCCGTTTTATCACATTTTCCCTTTAGTACATCCCGCCCCCTGTGTGTATGCCCCATTAGGATGGTAGATAATACAGTATACACTTTAGACTACAGTATAACTAATGTGACAATAATCCCTGTATAACCATCCAGCAAGCAATCCCGGCGGGTGACATGTACTTGGTGTCACCTGAACGCAGCAGTGATCCCAGCCTATATACAGTATGCCCAGTTATCCTACATCTGCACTAATGGCTACGTGCAGTTTGCTAGCCTGTACGGTTTGGCTCACCTGTATCTCACCACATTGGCATGCCGGGCACATATTTACCATTACACTCACATGTGTTTATTATCATAGAACATAGCAAAGCGCGCATAGCTACTGCAGCAGAGAGAGAACATATGGTATACACACAGAGGCTTCCCATAGATTATAATCTGGTCTATATACACCTGTGTCACACTTTGGGAAAGCAGATAGATAATTTACAGTGTATAATAATGCAGACAGCACTGGGGCTGAGATATTACAACCTGAGCCATAGAGTAGCGCTGCTGAGGATACACTGGTATGCCCATACACATAGATATCCCCAGGAGCACCATGCAGCAGCCCTGTGGGAGTCACATACATGACCAACATACAGACTGAGCTCCAGTTCTCACCCACAGGTTGCTCAATGCTCAGGGGGTGTTCTGCACATGTGCACTTACCAGCCGCTTCTTCTACGCAGGAACATGGCGTCCCAGTCAGTGACTGCCTCCATCAGAACAGCCGGCAGAGTGCTCATGTAGGGGGAGCAGCAGTGATGACGATGCATTATGTGCCAGGTGTAGTTCCAGCAGCTGCCAATAGGTGGCGATGGTGCGGCACAGCGTGAATGACGTCACTGCATTGTAGCTACGAGATACACGAACAGTCCGTGTATGAGTGGCTGGTACAGTGGCGTGTACCGTTAGTTCAGCGTCTGGGACAGCCACTCAGGCTGAGCCACCACGGGTTCGAATCCTCCTCCAGTGTCTGCTGTTTCAGGGGCGTGGGGTGTAGCGCCTTCGGATCCGGGAGCAGCCTGAGTTTTTGACTCATCCACTGATACCACAATATTTTCTGCTCAAACTACATAATATTAATAATTAGCCACCATATATAACCAGGAGGAATAACTTTAAGTGGGGGCAGGACGGAGTCTGTGTACAGACCAATTGTTCTAAATATACAGTTTATTCATTGGCACAAAACAGAAAAATAGGTTAAAATTAAAAAAGTGCATTAAGAAAAAAGTGAATAGAAATTGGAGCTGTGTGTCCGTGTCGCTGTACACTTATACAGTGCCCGTGTCAGCAGATTTCCACATACACAATTTTCTTTAATAACTCATGTCGACCTATTCCTGTGTTGACCTTTTTCATGCAGCCTTTTGGATTGTGTTGACCGTTTTCAGCGTCAATTTAAACCAGGTCGATCTTTTTCATATGTAGACCTTTTCACTGCCAACCAAAAGATCTAATTACTGTCGACTTAATGACCCTCACCCCTGGTCACAGCGTCTATAAACTGTTATGTAGGACAGGAGACAAGTTCCGAAAACTAAAATATCATAAATTCCCAAACGTTGGGCAAAAGAAGCAGCCTCTGTGTTTTCCTTCACATGTAGTCATACAGGTAGAGTCGGACAACAGGAATAATCGGCGCTACATGATAATGTATTTATAGCATTCCTCCCAACTGTCCTGATTACAGTGGTATGGTCCCGCTATTTGGAGCCTGCCCTGATGTCCCTTGAGGGGAGGTGATCATGGCTGCTCTGCTTTGTGGAGCAGCCGGTGATTGCTGGATAGGTGCCGTGCGCAGCAAGGAGAGATCGGGGCTGGGTACGCTGGCAAAGAGGATGGAAAACCCGGGGCCTCGATGCCCGGTCCCGCCCCCGTTGCACATAGCCCCGCCCCTTTCCAGGGCCAGCTGCATGCAGGTCCCACTGATCTATTGGTAAAAGTTGGAAGGCATGTTCGATGTTCTGTGTATACAATACATTCCTTTTTCTTTTTTAATAGTAGGATCGGCAGCAATTAGCTGTATGCTCTGGCCTTCGTCTGCGGATCTTCGCCTCCAGTGAAGTGTATGGCCTTTGTCAAACATACATAAAAAAAAATAAAAAAATGATACCCGATCTATTGTCTGCGGGCAGACGTGATTCTAGTCTGGCTCTAAACACAGATATTTCTCCATTCCCTGGAGAGAAAGAGAGAAATTGGCCTCACACCCCTTGCTGAAACAGGTAAGGATCATATGGTCGACCTAAAGATTGTCGACAGTCATTAGGTCAACATACTGCAAGGTCGACATGGGTCAAGGTCAACAGGTCATTTGGTCCAAAAAAGCATTAGGTCAAAATGGTCTAGCTCAACATAGGGTTTTGTACTTTTTTTTTTACCCGAATGCCGACACAGTCAACATGGACACAGGATTAAGTGCACCGCATCCCTTCGCATGTCTGGCTGTGCTTGGTACTCTATGTTATTCTCCCACCACACCCTAGTGCAGGCGTTCCCAACCACGGTCCTCAAGGCACACCAACAGTACAGGTTTTAATGATATCCAGGCTTGAGCACAGGTGTCTTAATTAGTACCTGTGATTTGGATTAATCCATCTGTGCTGAAGCCTGGATATCACTAAAACCTGCACTGTTGGTGTGCCTTGAGGACCGTGGTTGGGAACGCCTGCCCTAGTGGATGGTAGGGCATGAAATTCCGCCTGTCGGCACATGTCGGCTCAAAAAAAACCCCAAAAATCCAGTGAAAAACCCAGTCGACCTAGACCATGTTGACCTAATGACCTGTCGACCTAGACCCATGTCGACTTTGCAGTATGTCGACCTGATGACTGTCGACCATCTGATATCGCTGATACAGGTTAATAGATAGAGGCTATCAATCCGAACGGCCTGTAATTGGTATAGCTATCTCACCCCTGCATTACTATATTAAGTATCAATTGGTAATGGGGGAGGCGCACCCAGGAATATGTATTAGACTTGGAAGCAAAGAAAGATAAAGTATTCCTACAAGGGGCAATCTAGGTTAGCATATATTAATGTTCTGATTAATGTTATAGGTACATTAATAAAGTGACCCAAGAAACAGAGAATTGGCTAAAACATGATGTTTATTGAATCATTTATTAAGGACAGCGAAATATTAAAAACATAAGTGAAAAGTGATAAATGTGAAATAAAGTGCATTAGAAAAAAAATTAAAATAAGTCTGTTACGTGTGTGTTATCGGTCATAGCATGTGTGTCTGTAATACTGTTATTAATCTCCACGCAAATATCAATTATTGCTCTAATTAGGCAGCCTTGTAAATTCATCAACAAAGGGACATGTGCACGTTTCAAGATGACGGGTGCAGCAAAATTGTTAGGAATAAAGGTGCGTACACACGGGGCAATATGATCGCTGGCAATATATTGCTAGCAATCATATCAGCAATCATATTGCCCAGTGTCCCGTTTTGTGAAAACGGGAGCGCGCACCCGGCGATTTATCGCTGGTGCACACTCCAATCACTGGCAATATGGTCGCTCAGCAACCATATTCCCAGCTATTTCAGCCCCTATCGCCCCCGTGTGTACACAGCATAATCGCCCCCGGATGACGTCAGCGAACCGGGACCAGGGCGGTCTTTTCGTATGGGCTTAATGGGCACTTGCTCTGGGGCCCCAGGTGTATAAGGGCCATACTCTAATAGCTGAGGATCCCCTTTTTCCAGGGATACCAGAATTTTTAAAATCGGCCCTGGGGAAATGGAGATATCCAACTTCAAAGCAGCAGTCCACATCTGACCTGTTAATTGCACTTCCCAGTCAGAATTCTCAGGTTCTCTCTGACTTAAGGTGCCCATACACGTCTCGATGCGGGCGTGCATTTTGAGCTTAAATAGCACGCATCGCATTCATCCTTGTACATGCGTTGTGCATACAATGCGATGAAAAGCAAGTACAAAAAGTATGTGCAGCACATACTTTTCTCTTTCAATGGTCCTGGTGACACAGCTTCACATTGGGATGTAGGAGGGTCCGCAGGAGCCAGGCACCTATCCTAAAGCTTTTGGAGGGTAGGCTCCTCCCCTACTGCATCCCAGACTCCTCAGTTCGTGTTAGGTGCCCACTGGAGTGGGTGCTATTCTAAAGGGCTGCCGGAGCAGCCGAAGGAGTAGAGTTAGTTAGGGTTTTTATTATTTTATTAACTTTTACACTAGCTAGGTAGGCACAGTGTGAGGATTCTCATTAGTGAATCCTCACACTGCTAGCACAGCAGGAGCTGACAGAAGCGCGTCCTGTCAGCTCACTGTGCACAGGGGAGACGCTGCCTGGCCTCCCTGTGCAGCGCTTACAGCTTCTTTTAAGAAGCTACGAAAACTCCACAGAATGATACTGAGCGCTGATTACCTATTCTACCGACTGTCCAGGATACACAACCAGTGTCCAACATACAAATTCTCAGTTGAAGTAAAAAAAATTGTGACATCTAGTGGTGCGAATAGGAACTGCAGGCAATCATCCCGATCATCCCTTTTTGTGATCATCCTTTTAGTACATCCGCAAATGGTGCCCTGCATACACAAATACATCCACTATAACCACAAACCCTAGCATACTACACATCCTATACATAGCGAGTCTACCACATACCGACATCCTAAAAAAGAAACCTCCTCTATTACCCATAACGCCCAGCATAAACACACAACAGCGCACATATACCTGTACCACAGCCGCACAGCATCTGCCATGAGCCTGACGTCTGCCTTGTGTCCCGTGTCCTCGGCTCCTGCAGCAGGAGGTGCTGGGTCGTCCTCTGCTCCGCCTGTTGTGCTGTTCTGGGTCGGCCTCTGCTTCCACCCCCGGCTCCTATCAGGCTAGGGATCCTCCTCTATCCTCTCCTCCGCTGGGCTGTCACCTGTCCTCTGAGCAGCTCCTGTCCTTGATGTTACATCGTGTTCTTAACTTACTTTCGGGCAGGCATCTCTAGGGGCAGCTCCGCACCACTGAGGGGGCTTCTACAGGTCTCCAGCTAGGGGTCCTTTGCATGTCCTCCAGTCCTGGTTCCTCGAGAGCGGGTGTCCTCCGCGGTGCCTGCGCACCTTGGTCTCCACTTGCTGCGTCCTCTATCTTCTTCGGAGCAACTTCAGGAGAATCCTCCGGCTGGGTGTGCTCCCAGGTAATTTACCCCCTCAGCACCTTCTTCCATGAGGTTCTAGTCTTCACCCTCTCGGCTCCTCCACAGGCAGGCACTATGTAGGAAACCTCGGCAGCACACATCATTCTGTTCTCTCCGGGTTTGGGGCTCCTCCTGTGGTTGGCAGCTAGTGGGGGCAGCGCGGTTCCCTTCCCTCTGGCAGGTGGCAGCAGTAGGGGACTTGGAGGAGCCTGGCTCTCCTGGCGCCATTCCTGGTCTCACAGCTGCGCAGCCTCCGCTCCTTACAGGTCAGCAGCTCACAGCACTGCACAGGCCCTTGTCCTCTCCAGGGATCACCCTTCCCGGTGCCGGCTCTCTCTGTTGTGGGTTATGCATTGCTGCAGGACCGCCTCTGATCCCCCTGCCCTACCTCTCTATAGTCCCTGTCACTGGCTCACCCGCCATATCCTGTACTGGCTGTATCATATATTTTTATGTTTCTTTATACTCAAAGGCTATATATCCCCCTTCCCACACAGATTTAAGTTGCGACTATTTGACACAGTGGCTGCCTTGATAAAGGTACCAGCGGGGACCGAAACGTCAGAAGATCTCTCTTGCAGAAAATAAACTTTGGATTACCTCCTGGTTGTACCTCCATTGAACTACAGACTGGTGAGTGCTGTTTATTCCCCCAGTGGGGGTTCTTTCTGGTATCTATCTATCTAAGGAATTATCCAAGCAGGCAGCGGCACTCCGTGGGCTTAACAATGTGTTTATTGGAGGTGACCGACGTTTCGGGGACTGGATACCCCTTTGTCAAGGTGTACAACGCGTGCGGGTGACACAGCAAACATTTAAATACATACAGCATGTGCATACTCACCATTCCCGTACGTGGAGCGTCCCGGTTGCGTCCAGTGCGGCTTCCGGTGCGGGCGGATGTCAGTGGGCGGAGCCTCACTGCATCATCACGCTCCCCTCTGTTGTAGATGGGTTGCTATGGTGACCCCACCGTATCGCCCACTTCTGTATGACAACCTCCGCTCCAGGATCCGGGTTTGGCTTCTGCCTATAACAACACATAAATGGCACATAAATAACCTACATTAAAACAGTAAAACAATGTTAAAAAATGGTGCAAGTTTGAAGTGTAAATTTCAGATGCCACGGGACTACTGCCCGAGCAATGTTTAAGAAGTGATGTGAAGAAGATGTCACCGCATCTAGCGTGACAATTGTATGGTGTTAACACAGGGATCCGGACGGGTGTGTTACATATGGATCTCTGTATACAATAATAACATGGTCAAACTGATCGCTAATGATCATGTTTGTAAATCGGAGATGTCAGGCTCTAACACATGGGGGAGATGTGCTGTGGGATCTCTATGAATGTGAGAATTACAGGGGCGTGTTGTACCATAAATATCGGCTCCACAAGTGATATATATGCTTCATGTTGTCTTTGAGAACAGAACAGCAGTATAGCGTGTATATATATACTATGTATACATCGGGGGAAATGTACCAAAATGGATTCGTAAAAAATAGGTGTATTCGTAGGCAGAAATACGCCTATTTTTTACACATTTGTATTTTTGGGATTTACACACACTTCTTTGTATGTCAAACCGACAGATCGCAATACTATACTTAGACACAACAGCTCGCACCCACGCAACACGGTGGAGAGTCTCCCATACTCAGTTTTTGAGAGTATGCAGGATCACTGATACCGACTCTGAAACCCATCACCAACTGGACATCATGCAGCAGAAGTTCGAGGACAGAGGCTACCCCAGACAGGGCCTACTTAAAGCCAAGGCCAGGGCTCTGGCGTGTGAGCGCACCACTCTTATCACAGGTGCAACACCTAAAGTCATAAAGCCATGTATTCCATGGGTTAATGACTTTAGCTCTGCCAGCCGAGAAACCACCAGCAGAGTAAAAAACTGGTGGGAAATTGTGCGTTCGGATCCCGAGCTACCGGTGTTCAAAGACACCAAGCTGATGCCGAGCTACAAGCGCGGCCCAAACTTGAAGGACCTATTGGTCAAGACCGAGATTACAAATTTTGACACCCCTTCTAGACAAATCAGACCCACCAGAATGGGCTGTTACCGGTGCCTAGGCTGCACAACATGCAGCTTCATGACAGCTTGCACCGAAGTTGCACATCTCTATACGGGTAAAAAAAATTTAAATCAGATGGCCCCTCACGTGCACGACTAAATTTGTTATCTACATCATTTATTGTCCATGTGGAATACATTACATCGGCAAGACCGATTGTGCCATACGGGCAGCCCTTCATTCTGGCTCAGGGGAGCAACCAGTGACCAGGAATTTCGCCAAGGCCAAACATAACATGGCAATGATCAAATATAAGATCATAGACCACGTGCCGGCACACATACGGGGTGGCAACCGTTCCAAACAGCTTCTGCAGCTTGAGTCCAAGTGGATTTACAAAATGGACACACTACACCCTAAAGGCCTTAAGGCCCCCATACACTATGCGATTTTCAGCCGATTTCACCCGATTTCGGCCCCTTGGGCCGATAAATCGGTTGAAATCGGCCGAAAATCGCATGTGTTTGACATCTGATCTGATCTGATGCGCGGTCCCGTGAACATCAGATCGGATCAGGGCGTCGGACCTGCTGAACATCAGATATATCTGAATCTGACCCATCATGGGCACATTGTGGGTGCTTTTTAGCACCCACGATGTTTTAGATCCGATATATCTTCTGGTACCTCCTTCCTGCGCCGCTGTGGACCTCCTCCAACCCCCAGTGTAGAATCAGCAGCAGCAGCCGGAACTTATGTCACAGGAAGTGACAGGCACGGGCACCACGGGACTCAGGAGACTCAAGAGGCAGAGCCGCAGAGGGCGGCAGTCAGTGAGAGTTTTCCTGCTGCTCGTCATAGATGTCAGCACACACAGCAGAGCCCCCAGACTTTCCTCTGCTGCTATATGACACCTGAACGGGCAGCAAAGCCCGGACAACATCCCCCTCCCCTCTCCCGTGCTGCTGATTGTCAGCTTGTTCAGAAGAGCACGGACTCTCCCCTGCTTCTGGATGACAGCACGGGCAGACTCCCGCTCTCTCTCCACCCTGTGTGTGCCTGAATAAATTACTATTGTTCTCTCTAGTGTAGCAAGCAGCAGTGACTATGTACTGCTGGTTATAATGGGAAGTGTCCAAATACCTCTTTAACCTCTATTAATACTGTTATGCAAACGGTCTCTGGTGGAACTGCCTGGGCTGGTCCTATCTCCCTGACTCTCCCTCTTGGCCACTGGTTTATGTTCAGGATAATTGGATACTAGTGACAAACTTCTATTCCTGCTAGTTACTTTCCTAAGACGTAACTGATATTGCATCTCTTTGGATACTTTGGATCTTATATAGCGCAGCAGATTCCGTTATAGTGTCTTATATAGCGCAGCAGATTCCGTTACAGCTACTTATATAGCGCAGCAGATGCTGTTACAGCGTCTTATATAGCGCAGCAGATTCCGTTACAGGGTCTTATATAGCGCAGCAGATGCCGTTACAGCGTCTTATATAGCACAGCAGATTCCGTTACAGTGTCTTATATAGCGCAGCAGATTCCGTTACACTGTCTTATATAGCACAGCAGATTCCGTTACAGCGTCTTATATAGTGCAGCAGATTCCGTTACAGTGACTTATATAGCGCAGCAGATTCCGTTACAGTGTCTTATATAGCGCAGCACATTCCGTTATAGTGTCTTATATAGCGCAGCAGATTCCGTTACAGCGTCTTATATAGCGCAGCAGATGCCGTTACAGCGTCTTATATAGCGCAGCAGATTCTGTTACAGTGTCTTATATAGCGCAGCAGATTCCGTTACACTGTCTTATATAGCACAGCAGATTCCGTTACAGCGTCTTATATAGTGCAGCAGATTCCGTTACAGTGTCTTATATAGCGCAGCAGATTCCGTTACAGTGTCTTATATAGCGCAGCACATTCCGTTATAGTGTCTTATATAGCGCAGCACATTCCGTTACAGTGTCTTATATAGTGCAGCAGATTCCGTTACAGTGTCTTATATAGCGCAGCAGATTCCGTTACAGTGTCTTATATAGCGCAGCACATTCCGTTATAGTGTCTTATATAGCGCAGCAGATTCCGTTACAGCGTCTTATATAGCGCAGCAGATGCCGTTACAGCGTCTTATATAGCGCAGCAGATTCTGTTACAGTGTCTTATATAGCGCAGCAGATTCCGTTACACTGTCTTATATTGCACAGCAGATTCCGTTACAGCGTCTTATATAGTGCAGCAGATTCCGTTACAGCGTCTTATATAGTGCAGCAGATTCCGTTACAGTGACTTATATAGCGCAGCAGATTCCGTTACAGTTTCTGAGTCTCTGAGTGCCGCCTGTTAAATCTTCCAATATATATATTCTATTATATATATATATATATATATATATATACTCCAACAGATGCGCTAGCACTCCAGTCACTTGAAACAAAATTTTCTTTATTGTAGCAATCAATGGCAACGTTTCAATACAATGAAGTATTATCGTCAGGCTCTTAATACTTCATTGTATTGAAACGTTGCCATTGATTGCTACAATAAAGAAAATTTTGTTTCAAGTGACTGGAGTGCTAGCGCATCTGTTGGAGTATACAAGCAAGTGTTGCTGTGCGGGCACCCGTCCAAAAGTTTTCTCAGCGGCTGTGCCAGATCATCTGGAAGTATATATATATATATATATATATATATCCGTGGTGCGGCACTCCCATAATGTCGCTATGTAGAGTTTGGGAGGGGGCATCAATGTACAAAAAGACACCAGGCATGGAGTATAAGCCAACGTTTCAGAGCCAAGTGGCCCCTTTATCAAGGTGCAGAGAGAATCGAACCTCTCTGATATAAATACCTGATTGATTTGTTTGTGTCTCCCGCCGCGGCACCATGCCTGGTGTCTTTTTGTACGAGTGCCGACACCACCCGAACTATATATACATATACCGCCATTCTCATTTTCTCAGAACAGTAATACCTGCAAGGTATAGCACTGTTCAGGCCACTCCCTAGAGCCATCCCATCAGATAAATCTCATGGCACATCCAATTTGCGTCAGATAAATCATGTGATTAATCACATGTGATAAATCACATGTGATTTATCTGATGCAAATTGGATGTAAAAAATGGCACATCAAGTGTCAAATTGTATGTAGGCCTCCTGGGAAGCTGCCAGGGAAGTTCAGGGAAATCAGATGCAATTTTCCAGGTCAGACAAATCTCATAGTGTATGGGGGCCTTTAATGACACACTTGGCCTACATCATTTTTTGTAACCATTTTGGTCCACTAACACACAATCATGTCTTCCTTCTTCCTTTTCTCTCCCCCTTGTTAAAGGTACTTGTCATCCCACTGTGTGACACCAGTCCCCCAGCCTTATCGGTGTCCAGGTGACACACCAGGATAACATATAATATACAAGATGCTGGCATTCTGTTGTTGCAATTTCTGGCTTCTGGTGCTATGCGCATACAGTGATGCTGGCTGCATCACCCCACACAGGGCTGTTTTTGCTTATTATAGATACCCAGCAGGGACTCAGTATTTCTCCCTGCATTTAAACCACTCACGCCATAGGGTTTGCACCTCACCCAGCATATGCACTTTGACTTTTGCCCAGTACGGCTCCAATTAGGGGCCGCACGCAGTTATCTTTTTATACGTATACCCCTTTTTTTTTTTCCATCAACAAATTTTTATTGACACAAATTTATATATGGGGTACAGAAATGAAAAAAGGGGGGAAACATTGGGGGGGGGGGGGGACTGCAATCGTGGGTGAGAACAATATAAGACAGTTATAATTTGCCTACAGAGTTTTGTACATGACCATAACAGACATATTAGAACGCTACGCAGAGCGAACTGAACACAGGCATACAGATACAATTCAGTTATAGGGTTAGTCTAAGGTAGGAGAGCATCAGTTAGACCGGGGTGTGGGGTGAGGGGGGGTCTGGGTCAGACTCTGGGGTCTCATTCAGGCTAAACATGGTTGTTTGTCCAGACGTGGCTGAGGAGGGGACTCTAGTACCCTCTCTTGCAGACATATATGAGTGCCAGGGAGCCCATTTAGAGTGTGGCGAGGTGGGATTAAGGGAGTGGGGCTGGAAACCGGTTTCCATGAGGAAATGGTGGTTTGTTTTTAGTATAACCTGGAGAAGAGGGGGGGGGGAGGGCTGCTTCCATTGTTGAGCTAGGTTTGCTCTTGCCGCTATGAGGATGTGTCCGAGGACATATGTTGTCCCAATCGGGAGATCCTGTGGGTATACATGGAATAAAGCTAGGAGTGGGTCAGGGGCAAGGGTTAGTTGGATCACTTCCGAGATGAGTTCAAAAACTTCTCCCCAATATGCTCTGAGCTTGTGGCAAGACCAAAAAATATGGTAAATGGTACCTATATTCCCGCATTGTCGCCAGCACATATTGGAGCACGTTGGCCAAAAGGTGTGGAGGCGATCTGGGGTAAGGTAGAGGCGATTTATCAATTTGATGTGCATCTCCGAGTGATTAAGACAGCGGGACATTGTGTAAGAGGATAGGAATATCTTACGCCATTGAAGTCCGGAGAGCTGGATGCCCAAATCAGTTTCCCATTTTTTATGGGCAGGAGATTTAGTGAACTCCGCGGGGGTTATGAGTGAGTCGTACCAGAAGGAGATATCCCCTCTGGAGAGTGTCTGGGAGGGTCGGGAGAGGATCGTCTGGTGGCGGGGATCTATAGTGGGGCGGTTGGAGAAGTGGAAGTTCCACCAGTGTGCCACCTGGAGATAGTGGAGGTACTCGTGGGGGGGGAGGGAGTATGTTTCTTGGAGGTAGGGGAAAGGTCGGATTGAGTTGGCGTCGACTATATCTCCCAGAGCTGCGATCCCACTTTGTTTCCAAAGGGTGAGGTTAAGGTTGGGGATTAGTCTCGCCACGGTGGTGATAGGGAGGGTAGTGATAAGGGAGGTAGAGGCGCGCAAAACGGACAGTAGTTGGTCCCATGCATATAAGGTAGCGGTCGTTGTTGGAAGAAGGGAAGGTAGTGAGGGCCTGATGTGTTTTGGGATCTTAAGGAGGTCGTTAAGAGGGATATCGGGGGAGTGACATTGTTCAATGTCTACCCAGGCCCTATGGGTAGGGCTTTCAAAATAGTGTTTGGATGGGGCAAGTAGGCAGGCTACCTGATATTGGGATAGGTCTGGGAGATCGAGACCTCCATAAGCTCTTGGGATTGTCATTTTGGAGCGGGCCATAGCGGGGGGTTTGGATGCCCAAATATATTTTGTCAGAATAGAGGTGGCCTGTTGTAGGGATTTTTTAGGGAAAACATAGGGGATAGTGCGGAACAGGTACATTAGTTTGGGCAGGAGCGACATTTTAAATGCTGCCATCCTACCCATCCATGAGATTTCGTAGGCCAACCAAGATCTGGATAATGATGTAAGGGAAGCTAGGAGGGGGGAGAGGTTAACATCAAATACTGACGCCATGTTAGGGGGGATGTGGATACCTAAGTACTTTATGGAGGTAGTTTGCCAGTTGTAGGTGTAAGTGGTTTTCAGTAGGGGGAGATGGTCTGTAAGGTTGATCGGCAATGCATCAGTCTTGGATGTATTGAGTTTATAGTAAGATGCGGCACTGTATGCGGTTAGTATCTCGTGGACGTGTGGGAGCGTATGGATGGGGTCTGTCACGAATAGTAACACGTCATCCGCGAAGAGGCTTAGTTTATGCTTGTTGGGGCCCACCTGGAGACCAGGAATATTAGGGTTTTTGCGGATGGCCGTGGCTAATGGTTCAATGGAGAGGACAAATATTAGGGGTGAAAGCGGGCAGCCCTGCCTTGTGCCATTGGTGATGTTAAAAGGGGAGGAAAGAAAGCCATTGCTGAACACTCGGGCCGAGGGGGAGCTCTATAGTGACATGATTGATGATAGTATGCGGTCCCTGAAGCCGAAACGGGACAGAACTTCCCGCATATATTGCCAGTTAAGGCGATCAAATGCCTTTTCGGCATCGAGTGAGACGAGAAGGAGATCTTGCTTAGCTGACAGGGAGTCTATTAAGTTAAAGACTCTCCGTGTGTTGTCCGGGGCCTGACGTCCCGGAACAAACCCTGTCTGGTCCGGGTGTATCAGCAAGGGTAAATAGAGATTGATTCGGGAAGCCATTAGTTTGGCGAAGATCTTGATATCACTGTTCAGGAGGGCTATAGGGCGATAGTTTTGGCACAAGGCAGGGTTCTTACCGGACTTCGGAATGGTAATAATTCTGGCTTCTAACAGTTCTGGGGGGGCGCGACCGAGCGAGGAGAGTTCGTTGAACAGGTCAGTGAGGTAAGGGGAGAGCAAGTCGCTAAAGGTTTTATAAAACTCTGTAATGAACCCATCTGGCCCAGGGGCTTTATTACGCGGGAGTGACTTTATAACCGACTGGACCTCTAATTGGGACCAGGGGGCGTTTAAGAGATCTAGTTGGTCCTGGGTCAGAGAGGGTAGGTGTAGGTTCTTGAGGAAACTATGGATAGAGGCAGGGGTGGGCTGTGGCGTGGAGGGGTCTTTGGAGAGATTGTATAGGTTGGAATAGTAATCTGCGAACTGGTTGGCTATATCTTTAGGGTTCTGTATTTTCTCTTTGTTGGGGGCTGTAATGTATTTAATGCGGTTTCTAGCGTGCTGGGCGCGCAGCTTCCGGGCTAGCATTCTGCCCGACCTGTTGCTAGCTAGGTAGAACCTGTGTCTTATTCTGTTTAAGGCCGATTGGGTACGGGTAAGGAGCATTTTCTGTAATTGGCTCCGTATCGAAGCCAATTCTACTTTCAGGGATTTAGAGGGGGCAACTTTGTTTTTGGCGTCCAGTTCCATTAATTTAGCCTCTAGGGCTTTTTGAGTTGCGGTGGCATTTCTCTTCAGAGTTGCCCCCGCTTGAATAGCAGCCCCTCTTGTGACAGCTTTGAAAGCACACCAGTGGTTGATCACCGAGGTATCTGTAGTTTCATTGTTGGACAAATATAGCTCCATTGATTTTTGGATGGTACTTTTGGCCGCTGGGTTAGACAGTAGATGGGGGAACAGGCGCCAGGGCCTAGGGGGGATTCTGGAGGGATGAAAGTTCCAATGCCACACCACTGGAGCGTGGTCAGACCACGTGATTGGGAGAATGTCAACTCCTACGGAATGTTGGAGGGACCACTTGTCGCAGAGGATATAGTCAATTCTCGAGTAGGTGTTGTGAACTTGAGAGTGGAAGGTGTATTCCCGTCCTGTGGGGTAGGTTATTCTCCAGGTGTCGTACAAGTCAAACTCTGAGAGGAGGTTACGGAAAGCTGTCGATTGATTGTCTGTATGAGATTGGTGGCTAGAGGGGAGATGGGATTTATCCAGGCGGGGGTCTAGTGCTAAGTTAAAGTCTCCCAGTAATATCAGGGAGCCCTTTGTGGTTTTTTGTATGAGGGTAAGGAGTTTACGGAGGAAGGCCACTTGGTTCGTGTTGGGGGCATAGATAGAGACTATTGTCGTAAGTCTGTCCTCTAAGTGGCCGGTTAGGATCAGATACCTGCCGTTTTTATCAGCCGTCTGGGAGTGGCAGGTGAAGGGGGTATTTCTGTTAAACAGAATAGCAACACCATTACGTTTAAAGGGTCCGTTAGCATAGAAAGCAGTCGGGTAGTTGGTATCCCTAAATATGGGTGGTCGGGGGGAGGCAAAGTGGGTCTCCTGAAGGGCCACAATGTCAGCTTTCTGTTTATGGAAGTATGATAATGCCATTCTGCGCTTATGGGGGGAGTTCAGCCCTTTGACATTTAGTGAGAGCAACTTAGGCATGGTAGAGTGTTAAAAAATGCAGGGAGGTTTTGAATACATCCATGGAGGGGGGGGCGCTGAGTAAGGGGGGTAGGTAGCGGGAGTGCAGTCCAGGGGGGGGGGGGGAAGGGAGCATGAGAGGGGTAGTATGTCGACAGGGGGGGAGGAGCAGGGATAGGAAAAGAAAAACAAAGGGTCCAGTATCTAGGACCCGCACAACTACTGCAGGGGAAAGGAAAGACATTTTCGTGCAGTAGTATAAGAAGAGGTTGGGGGTGGTGGCCTGGAGGCTCTGGTTATAGAGCGGAGGGAGATTGGCCACCCCTCCAATAACGACATTTTTAACTAAACAAAACATGCAATATAAAATATAAAACATAACGTATAAAATATAATATAACAGTCCACCTGAGAACTCAGGGTGGGAAACCAGCTATAACAGTAGTTAATTCCTGTCAAGGCTACGGGTGGTAATAAGGGAAATGTTCCCCAGCCAGTGGGGAACAGTAAACTGTAGGGAAGTAACGGAACCTTAAGCAGACTGACAATGTGCTGCTACAAACTGTGAGCGGCAAAGTCCCAGTGCACAGAGACCTGCACCATTGGTAGATAATGAAAGGTGATACTTATCATTGAAGCCTCAACCCGCAGTGGGGAGGTGGCGAAGGTCCACTGGCATGGGAAGTCCGTCATTAGGAAAAGAAAATGGAAGTCGGGAGAGGGACATCAAGTGTCAGTCCAATCCTGGCGAAGAGGTTGTGGGCGCTTCTGCCCCTGGGGGGCAGTGATCGAGATGTCCCATTCTAGCAGAAGTTTCACCCCGGCATCCAGGGATGATATTGTATAGGTGGTGTCTTCATGTGTGATGATCAGTTTCACCGGGAACCCCCACCTGTATCGGATCTCGTGGTTGCGTAGCGCCAGGGTAATAGGGGCAAACGATCTTCTACTGGCCAGTGTTGCGGGAGAGAGGTCTTGGAACACTTGGAGGCCTCCTAGTGTATCTGATAGTTTTGCGTCACGGGCCGCCTTTAGTATGCGTTCTTTCACTGTAAAGAAGTGGACCCGAAGCAGGGTGTCTTTGGGTAAATCGGCTGAAATCGTTTTGGGTCTTGGTAGGCGGTGGATACGATCGATGAGGAGATCCTTGGGGTCAACGGAAGGGAGGAGCCGACGGAACAGTGCTGTGGCATAACCTTCAAGCTCAGCGTTGGTCACCGATTCTGGGATGCCTCTGATTTTAATATTGTTCCTTCTGGATCTGTCCTCCAAATCGGCAAGTTTGGTTCTGTACTGGTCCATCTCAAGTTGTTGGCGGTCATAAGACGACACGAGAGCGTTGTGGGAAGTGACCAATTCCTCCATCTTCTTCTCTAAGTGGTCTGTTCTGTCGCCAATTGCCACTAGTTCCATTTTAACCTCCCGAATGGCCAGTTTGAGGTCTCTGGCCAATTCAGCCTGGAATGCTGAAAAGACTTGGCATAATGACTTCACCGTCACCGGTTCGTCTGATTCCGCATCTATACCTGCTATTCCAGAGGGGGGGCTGAGCTCTGGTGGGGCACTCGGGTGGTTGTACCCTTGTTTCAGCGGGCTTGGTTGAGGTTGGGGGGATTTTCTAGCAGGCATGTTGATCTTGGTGGGTGCGACCTCCCTAGGCCTTTTTGGGGGCATGACGGTGGTCGGCACTGTTTTAAATATGTGGAAAGGAAATAGAGATCAGACACTGTGGGGGCTCCTGTAGCAGTTGTGTTTTCACATGAGGGTAGGCAGGCTGTTGTCGTCACGGAGAGGTAGCCGTGTAATTACATCGGTCACATTAGGCTCTGATATGTGGCTTTGGCGAGGGGGGATTGAGAGGGAACGAGAGCAGGGTGGACTTTGTGGAGCCCGGTCCCAAGGGGGAGAAAGTCGCCTCAGCACACAGTTCCCAGTGGGGCTAATTCAGGGGGCCCAAGCGCTCCTGTTCAGGCGGTGCAGTGAGCTCCGTGATGTGGGGGGAGCTGGGTGTAGTGGGGCCCAAGATGAGGGAGATTTGCGTGGCCCCTGAGGAGGGGGATGGTTTTTATGCCGCCGCCAGTGAGGTGCACAGGTTAATGGTAAGGACCTGGGGGGGAGGATGGCGGACACCTCGTGTGCGGGTGCTGCGTCAGTAGCTGAGGGATGGTGCCGCTGATATAGGGGGGGGGGGTGACCCCCGGTAGATGTACCCTATACAGGGTGGCTCACCCCACACTCCGGTGTCCCTCCGAGTCAGCGGGGATGGTGCGGTGATGGCGGCGGGTGTCAGGCCTCCGTCTGCCTCCAGCGTCCAGGCACCAGCAGCCTGCGCGAGGGGGAGATGTAAAGATCGGGGCCAGGCGTCGGCGGGCAGCGGGCGGTGTTGTAGGGTGGCTGCAGGAGGGAGGACTGGGCTCACCAGTAGTCCGCGCCTCCCCTTCGCGCCGTCGCTCCGACTCCGGCTCCAAAATCGAGGTCCCGGCTTCAGTCCCCGGACCAGGCCGCAACCTGCGGCAGCCCTTAAAAGAGCTGCCCGGCTCCGCTGCCGTGGACCGGAGATGCCGGGGGGTGACTGCTGCACAGTGGGTGGCGGAGGTCGGGTCTGGAGGACTCGGAGAAGGCAGATAATTACAGGTACGCCGGGAGCTCTCTGTAACGCGTCCTTCCAGTCAGCGTGCCAGGCCACGCCCCATACGTATACCCTTTTTAAATGTTCGTTTTTTATTATATATGTCTTCTCATTTTTAGCCACTAGATGTCACTATGTAGTCATAATATGGTCATGTCCACTTGTTTTTTTGCATTTTTTATTCACTTGCATCCTCTGAAGTTTTGTGTATGTATGGATGCCTTTGTTGCTTTATGACTTCTGTAGCACGATACTTGTATTCATGCTAATGTGAGCTGCAATCTCTTTCCCAGCCCACCCACGTCACCGCGGGATGACGACCGTGATGACGCGCGGTCAGCTGGACGCCGCCGAACGTGTTGACGTCACTGCTGTGCGCAGGACTCCGGAAACCGGCCCGTGGATGCTCGTGGGGGACGGCTACAGGGAGGGGGATCAGAGGCGGTCCTGCAGCGATGCATAACCCACAACAGAGAGAGCCGGCACCGGGAAGGGTGATCCCTGGAGAGGACAAGGGCCTGTGCAGTGCTGTGAGCTGCTGACCTGTAAGGAGCGGAGGCTGCGCAGCTGTGAGACCAGGAATGGCGCCAGGAGAGCCAGGCTCCTCCAAGTCCCCTACTGCTGCCACCTGCCAGAGGGAAGGGAACCGCGCTGCCCCCACTAGCTGCCAACCACAGGAGGAGCCCCAAACCCGGAGAGAACAGAATGATGTGTGCTGCCGAGGTGTCCTACATAGTGCCTGCCTGTGGAGGAGCCGAGAGGGTGAAGACTAGAACCTCAAGGAAGAAGGTGCTGAGGGGGTAAATTACCTGGGAGCACACCCAGCCGGAGGATTCTCCTGAAGTTGCTCCGAAGAAGATAGAGGACGCAGCAAGTGGAGACCAAGGTGCGCAGGCACCGCGGAGGACACCCGCTCTCGAGGAACCAGGACTGGAGGACATGCAAAGGACCCCTAGCTGGAGACCTGTAGAAGCCCCGTCAGTGGTGCGAAGCTGCCCGTAGAGATGCCTGCCCGAAAGTAAGTTAAGAACACGATGTAACATCACTAATGAGAATCCTCACACTGTGCCTACCTAGCTAGTGTAAAAGTTAATAAAATAATAAAAACCCTAACTAACTCTACTCCTTCGGCTGCTCCGGCAGCCCTTTAGAATAGCACCCACTCCAGTGGGCACCTAACACGAACTGAGGAGTCTGGGATGCAGTAGGGGAGGAGCCTACCCTCCAAAAGCTTTAGGATAGGTGCCTGGCTCCTGCGGACCCTCCTACATCCCAATGTGAAGCTGTGTCACCAGGACCATTGAAAGAGAAAAGTATGTGCTGCACATACTTTTTGTACTTGCTTTTCATCGCATTGTATGCACAACGCATGTACAAGGATGAATGCGATGCGTGCTATTTAAGCTCAAAATGCACGCCCGCATCGAGACGTGTATGGGCACCTTAAGTCAGAGAGAACCTGAGAATTCTGACTGGGAAGTGCAATTAACAGGTCAGATGTGGACTGCTGCTTTGAAGTTGGATATCTCCATTTCCCCAGGGCCGATTTTAAAAATTCTGGTATCCCTGGAAAAAGGGGATCCTCAGCTATCAGAGTATGGCCCTTATACACCTGGGGCCCCAGAGCAAGTGCCCATTAAGCCCATACGAAAAGACCGCCCTGGTCCCGGTTCGCTGACGTCATCCGGGGGCGATTATGCTGTGTACACACGGGGGCGATAGGGGCTGAAATAGCTGGGAATATGGTTGCTGAGCGACCATATTGCCAGTGATTGGAGTGTGCACCAGCGATAAATCGCCGGGTGCGCGCTCCCGTTTTCACAAAACGGGACACTGGGCAATATGATTGCTGATATGATTGCTAGCAATATATTGCCAGCGATCATATTGCCCCGTGTGTACGCACCTTTATTCCTAACAATTTTGCTGCACCCGTCATCTTGAAACGTGCACATGTCCCTTTGTTGATGAATTTACAAGACTGCCTAATTAGAGCAATAATTGATATTTGCGTGGAGATTAATAACAGTATTACAGACACACATGCTATGACCGATAACACACACGTAACAGACTTATTTTAATTTTTTTTCTAATGCACTTTATTTCACATTTATCACTTTTCACTTATGTTTTTAATATTTCGCTGTCCTTAATAAATGATTCAATAAATATCATGTTTTAGCCAATTCTCTGTTTCTTGGGTCACTTTATTAATGTACCTATAACATTAATCAGAACATTAATATATGCTAACCTAGATTGCCCCTTGTAGGAATACTTTATCTTTCTTTGCTTCCAAGTCTAATACATATTCCTGGGTGCGCCTCCCCCATTACCAATTGATACTTAATATAGTAATGCAGGGGTGAGATAGCTATACCAATTACAGGCCGTTCGGATTGATAGCCTCTATCTATTAACCTGTATCAGCGATATCAGATGGTCGACAGTCATCAGGTCGACATACTGCAAAGTCGACATGGGTCTAGGTCGACAGGTCATTAGGTCAACATGGTCTAGGTCGACTGGGTTTTTCACTGGATTTTCGGGGGGTTTTTTGAGCCGACATGTGCGACAGGCGGAATTTCATGCCCTACCATCCACTAGGGCAGGCGTTCCCAACCACGGTCCTCAAGGCACACCAACAGTGCAGGTTTTAGTGATATCCAGGCTTCAGCACAGATGGATTAATCCAAATCACAGGTACTAATTAAGTCACCTGTGCTCAAGCCTGGATATCATTAAAACCTGTACTGTTGGTGTGCCTTGAGGACCGTGGTTGGGAACGCCTGCACTAGGGTGTGGTGGGAGAATAACATAGAGTGCCAAGCACAGCCAGACATGCGAGGGGATGCGGTGCACTTAATCCTGTGTCCATGTTGACTGTGTCGGCATTTGGGTAAAAAAAAAGTACAAAACCCCATGTTGAGCTAGACCATTTTGACCTAATGCTTTTTTGGACCAAATGACCTGTTGACCTTGACCCATACCTTGCAGTATGTTGACCTAATGACTGTCGACAATCTTTAGGTCGACCATATGATCCTTACCTGTTTCAGCAAGGGGTGTGAGGCCAATTTCTCTCCAGGGAATGGAGAAATATCTGTGTTTAGAGCCAGACTAGAATCACGTCTGCCCGCAGACAATAGATCGGGTATCATTTTTTTATTTTTTTTTATGTATGTTTGACAAAGGCCATACACTTCACTGGAGGCGAAGATCCGCAGACGAAGGCCAGAGCATACAGCTAATTGCTGCCGATCCTACTATTAAAAAAGAAAAAGGAATGTATTGTATACACAGAACATCGAACATGCCTTCCAACTTTTACCAATAGATCAGTGGGACCTGCATGCAGCTGGCCCTGGAAAGGGGCGGGGCTATGTGCAACGGGGGCGGGACCGGGCATCGAGGCCCCGGGTTTTCCATCCTCTTTGCCAGCGTACCCAGCCCCGTCTCTCCTTGCTGCGCACGGCACCTATCCAGCAATCACCGGCTGCTCCACAAAGCAGAGCAGCCATGATCACCTCCCCTCAAGGGACATCAGGGCAGGCTCCAAATAGCGGGACCATACCACTGTAATCAGGACAGTTGGGAGGAATGCTATAAATACATTATCATGTAGCGCCTATTATTCCTGTTGTCCGACTCTACCTGTATGACTACATGTGAAGGAAAACACAGAGGCTGCTTCTTTTGCCCAACGTTTGGGAATTTATGATATTTTAGTTTTCGGAACTTGTCTCCTGTCCTACATAACAGTTTATAGACGCTGTGACCAGGGGTGAGGGTCATTAAGTCGACAGTAATTAGATCTTTTGGTCGGCAGTGAAAAGGTCTACATATGAAAAACATCGACCTGGTTTAAATTGATGCTGAAAACGGTCGACACAATCCAAAAGGCTGCATGAAAAAGGTCAACACAGGAATAGGTCGACATGAGTTATTAAAGAAAATTGTGTATGTGGAAATCTGCTGACACGGGCACTGTATAAGTGTACAGCGACACGGACACACAGCTCCAATTTCTATTCACTTTTTTCTTAATGCACTTTTTAATTTTAACCTATTTTGCCGTTTTGTGCCAATGAATAAACTGTATATTTAGAACAATTGGTCTGTACACAGACTCCGTCCTGCCCCCACTTAAAGTTATTCCTCCTGGTTATATATGGTGGCTAATTATTAATATTATGTAGTTTGAGCAGAAAATATTGTGGTATCAGTGGATGAGTCAAAAACTCAGGCTGCTCCCGGATCCGAAGGCGCTACACCCCACGCCCCTGAAACAGCAGACACTGGAGGAGGATTCGAACCCGTGGTGGCTCAGCCTGAGTGGCTGTCCCAGACGCTGAACTAACGGTACACGCCACTGTACCAGCCACTCATACACGGACTGTTCGTGTATCTCGTAGCTACAATGCAGTGACGTCATTCACGCTGTGCCGCACCATCGCCACCTATTGGCAGCTGCTGGAACTACACCTGGCACATAATGCATCGTCATCACTGCTGCTCCCCCTACATGAGCACTCTGCCGGCTGTTCTGATGGAGGCAGTCACTGACTGGGACGCCATGCCCCTGCGTAGAAGAAGCGGCTGGTAAGTGCACATGTGCAGAACACCCCCTGAGCATTGAGCAACCTGTGGGTGAGGACTGGAGCTCAGTCTGTATGTTGGTCATGTATGTGACTCCCACAGGGCTGCTGCATGGTGCTCCTGGGGATATCTATGTGTATGGGCATACCAGTGTATCCTCAGCAGCGCTACTCTATGGCTCAGGTTGTAATATCTCAGCCCCAGTGCTGTCTGCATTATTATACACTGTATATTATCTATCTGCTTTCCCAAAGTGTGACACAGGTGTATATAGACCAGATTATAATCTATGGGAAGCCTCTGTGTGTATACCATATGTTCTCTCTCTGCTGCAGTAGCTATGCGCGCTTTGCTATGTTCTATGATAATAAACACATGTGAGTGTAATGGTAAATATGTGCCCGGCATGCCAATGTGGTGAGATACAGGTGAGCCAAACCGTACAGGCTAGCAAACTGCACATAGCCATTAGTGCAGATGTGGGATAACTGGGCATACTGTATATAGGCTGGGATCACTGCTGCGTTCAGGTGACACCAAGTACATGTCACCCGCCGGGATTGCTTGCTGGATGGTTATACAGGGATTATTGTCACATTAGTTATACTGTAGTCTAAAGTGTATACTGTATTATCTACCATCCTAATGGGGCATACACACAGGGGGCGGGATGTACTAAAGGGAAAATGTGATAAAACGGGGGTTTTACCGCATTTTCCTATGTACCATTATCCGTCCGCCCCATCTCCGCCTGGCAGGGTATCTCCACCTCTGGGTGGCGATACCCTATAGATGCCTATGGGCTTCTATCGCCGCCCGCCGTCCTTGCGACCCATCCTCCATCGATCTACTCCTCCCTCAGCAGGTGTCACAGCCAGGATGTGACGGAGACCCCCGCACACCACATTACAGGTATCGCGGGGGTCTCCGTCACCGCAACCCGATGCTAGCCGCATATGTTAGTACATATGCGGTAGCATCGCGGCGGCTGGCGATTTACATTAATACATCCCGCCCAGGGGAATATGAGGCTTATTTCTAAGTGATCTGACTAGATCGCTTAGAAATGAAAAAAGGATCACTCCATGTGTATACCCTCTGGTGATGACGATTGCGCGGTCCCGCGCGTCGCTGTTGCCTGACTAGATTTACACTGCATCCAGTTATAAATCTAGTCATCGCCAGTGTTCTCACACCAGAGAACACTGGCCGTGACAGATTGTTCAGCACACAATGCTGAGCCATCTGTGCTTAACTGCAAACTTAGCACAGAGGCTCACTTGCACTGTGTGTGCACAGCTTTAGGGATGGACGTCTTTGCAATTGATGACAATAGTGCATACACACTATTGTGCAATGGATGACCATCAATGTTTTTACCTATTGATGGTGATCCATTTTCTTTGACTGATTGGATTGTGGGCCAATCAAAACATGTAGGCGGTGCTTCATGAGTGTTGGGGCAGAGCTATGCTGGTGGTAAGGGTTGCTGGTCTTACTGTACTGCATATTAAAAGAATAATAATAAAAAATATATATATAATTTATGTAAGGTGCTAAACAACATATAATGGTGATTCAATTGTTTTGTGCACCCGTAGCTCTTGCCTAATGTAGTGGGAGCTAATGAATTGTTCGCAGCCCTTGCCCTGGTCTTGTTGGCTGCATTTTTGCGCCCTAAATAAACTAGATGCAGCTTATTGCCCTACTGTGCGCGAAGGGTGCGAGGAGAAATCCAGGTGACGTGCAGCCTGGGAGTCGGGTCACCAAACAATTGACTTTGATTTTAAAGCTCGTTTGTCACTGAGCGCCCTTTAGCTGTTTTGAAACTACACATCCCAGCATGCCTTGCCATAGTTTTAGTATTCCCTAATAGCAGAACTGTGGCAAGGCATGATGGGACTTGCAGTTTCACAACAGCTGGCGGGCCATAGTTTGGACATGATTGGTGTATTGGGTTCGTTAGCTGTTCACTAGCCTTTTGCACAAACCACTTTGGCACATATGGAGATGTAATCTCTTTATTAGTCTTTTTATTAGTCTTGCACTCTACTATTACATATAATGCATGCCTTGACACCGTTTCACCGTTCGTGACACCCAAAATGTCGTTAAAATATTTGTTCCAACCAGATTGTTGCTCGGAAAATGTCCAAACTTTTTTTATTTCTTTACATTTTTGAAATACACAAAAAAGGGATTTTTGTAAGAACTTACCGTTCGAATCCCTTTCTCTGATATGGTCCTGGTGACACAGCTCAACACTGGGATGTAGGAGGGTCCGAAGGAGCCAGGCACCTATCCTAAATCTTTTAGAGGGTAGGCTCCTCCCCTACTGCATCCCGGACTCTTCAGTTCAATCTTTCAAAGCCACTGGAATACATTAACTCAGTACAAACGCCTGCACATATTATATGCACATTTTTTAACAATAACTGTTACTTTAACCAATTAAACATGAACATCATGAACACTGGCATACTTACTGGGCGTAAGGGAGGGATCGCTGTGTCACCAGGACCATATCAGAGAAAGGGATTTGAACGGTAAGTTCTTACAAAAATCCCTTTTTCTCTTTCAATGGTCCTGGTGACACAGCTCAACACTGGGACGTTCCAGAGCCGGTCCTTTGTGTGGGTACGCTCAGGTCTGCAGCTCTCATCACTGCTCGCCCGAATGATGCGTCCTCCGACGCGAACTCATGGAACCTATAGAATTTGGCAAAGGTATGAACAGATGACCAAGTGGCAGCCCTGCAAACCTGCTCAGCTGTTGCCCCATGTCGAACCGCCCAAGAGGTGGCAACTGACCTGGTGGTATGCGCATTTATCCTTGCCGGAACAGGCCTTCCAACTTTAGTGTATGCAAAAGCTATCACAGAGCGCAACCACCTAGCAATGGTCTGCTTAGATGCCGGCCAACCAATCTTGTGTATGTCATACAACACTAACAAGGTGTCAGTCTTTCTGACACTCTTAACTCTGTCCACATAAATGCGTAATGCACGCACAACATCCAAATTCCTCAATTTGTCCCTTTTTCTAGAACCCTCTGGGGGTTGAAACACAGGTAGAACTATCTCCTGGTTTAGATGGAAAGCAGAGACTACTTTTGGTAAAAACTGAGGTACCGTCCGAAGAACTGCCCTATCCTCATGAAATATCAAGAAAGGAGACTTGCATGACAATGCTCCTACAGTAACTCTGACACCCTCTTCGCTGATGCCACTGCCAACAAGAATACCAGCTTCCATGTGAGAAACTTAAGGTCCGCCGACCTTAATGGTTCAAAAGGTGCCTTCTGAGGCGAGAGAGAGAGAGAGGGTGAGGCGAGAGAGAGAGAGAGAGAGAGAGGCTTAGCCGGCAGGAAGAGCTGACAGCCACTGCTAGCAGAGAGCAGCTTAGCGTTGTGGCGGGGGGGGATTTGTCACTTTAAAGAGCTGCCATGCCGCTCACTTCTCAGGACTTCAGCAGTGGTAACAGCATGGGGGACGGTGGCGGGCTACATCTGTAACAACAGACACACAGCTTTCAGCAGAGAGCTCATCAGCGTTTCAGTGCATGCAGGGGGGGCGGATGAGGAAGTTTGCAACGGGGTGTCAGCGCACCAGGGGGGCAGCGGAAGGGCGCAAAGTCCCAGACACAAAAAGGGCAGGAACACTAATTTCTGTGTCCTACGGATGACAGAAGGAGGGTGATATGGTCAGATGTATCTGCCTTCACCGTGGTTCGCAACAAGAAGATTTTGACCCAACTTGAATAACTCTGCAGCTCTTAAGGCCCCCATCTGCTAGGGTGGGGAATCGCCTGTGGTACCCCGCCAACTCACCCGGCAGCTGCTACGTTCAGTTCACAAATATTTCTACCCATGCATGTTCTTTATATAAACACCTCTTTCTACACTTTTATGAAAACTCTTCACTACTGTATAACCGCAGCTCACCGTTACCAATTCTAAACAGTCTCTTGTTACAGTACATCTTCAGTTGTGACACCTGTCAGTATCACACTGACCCCAGGGGTTAATAAACTGCTTTCTGTTCTACCCTGATACTAGTAAATCCCCTAAACTCCAATACTGCTCTAAAACAAACAGTCATATTTATTGTGGGTTTTATTACTGTTTTAATTCAGCTCATCCTGGAAAAGGATTTGTGGCATTGAGAAAACCTCTGCGAGTATTTATAACAGTGTCTTGAGAATAAAACATTAATCTGGTCATGTAATTATAAATATGGTCAAAATAATAGGCAAAATCAGTGCTGGTGGCTGCCAATCGTAAAATATGTGATAACAGAAGTGAATCACTTGCCTCACCACATAATTACTTTTAAGTACGATATAAACAATCAACTAAATATATATTTTTTTGGCATTTTTCAATAAAGAAACTTTTAGCCTAGTGCTGCTGTGAAAAAAATTCTGATACTCTCTCTAGGTCTGTGGGTCCCAACCTCGGTCCTCAGGACCCTCCAACAGTCTGCGTTTTCCAGGTCACCCGGCAGGTGCACTCATTATTCACTGACACATTTTAAAAGATCACAGGTGGAGCAAAGTATTTCACCTGTGATCCTGCATGGAGGCCTGGAAAATGTACACTGTTGGGGAGTCCTGATGACCGAGGTTGAGAACCACTGCTCTTGGGTGTTGGGATTTAAAAAAGTTTGGGAACCACTGTCCTACGCCATACTAGAAAGATGTACCGAAAAAGTTACTTGCAGCCAATCAAGCAGGTCTGAATCACCCTCTACATTTAGTTTTCTGTACTGTTGCTGGAAGTCTGCATACTTTTATTCAGGCAATGTATGGTTCTATCTATATGATGCTTTGAAATAAAAATCATTCTTTCAAAAAAAAAAAAACCTTTCAAAAATTCTATAGACTTAATGTTCTATAGAAATATCTCACAAGAAGCATTTAGGCATAGACACGCCCATAGGTTTATTTATTTATTAACAGTTTCTTATATAGCGCACACATATTTCACAGCGCTTTACAGAGAATACTTGAACATTCGAATCAGTCCCTGCCCCAGTGGAGCTTACAATCTAATCCCTACCACACACACACACATTCCAGGGTTAATTTTGTTGGAAGCCAATTAACCTACCAGTATATTTTTGGATTGTGGGAGGAAACTGGAGTACCAGGAGGAAACCCACGCAAGTATGGGGAGAATATACAAACTCCACACAGTTAGAGCCATGGTGGGAATCGAACCCATTACCTCAGTGCTGTGAGGCAGTAATGCTAACCATTACACCATCCGTACTGCTCCATGTGGAGATTAATAACAGTATTACAGACACACATGCTATGACCGATAACACACACGTAACAGACTTATTTTAATTTTTTTTCTAATGCACTTTATTTCACATTTATCACTTTTCACTTATGTTTTTAATATTTCGCTGTCCTTAATAAATGATTCAATAAATATCATGTTTTAGCCAATTCTCTGTTTCTTGGGTCACTTTATTAATGTACCTATAACATTAATCAGAACATTAACCCCTTCCCGACATTTGACGTACATTTACGTCATGGTCGGGAAGCACTTCCCGACACATGGCGTAAATGTACGTCATGGATTTAAACTGTCACCGCGTCTATAGACGCGGTGACAGTTTCAACATGTCTGCTGTCCCTGACAGCAGACATGTCCGTGCATGCCCCGGGGGGGCTGCGATGCCGCCCCCCCGTCGGCGATCGCTGTGATTGGCTGTTCAGTGTGAACAGCCATTCACAGCGTTTTCCTGTGTCACCGGCGAATAACGTTCGCCGGTGACACGGGATCAGAGGTGATTGGTGCTGTAAAGTACAGCACCAATCACCGCGGGGTGTAAGGGTGACACTGGTGTCACCCCACCTCACCCCGCCCGCCCCCAAAGGCCGTGATTGGTCCGTCGGACCGACGGACCAATCACAGCCAAGGAGGGAGATTTAAACTAACGGTGACTGCACTGCAGACGCCATTCCGGTCTGGAAAGCGTGCAGTGCGGTCACCGTACCCCCCTGCCGCCATACTGACCAGAAATACTTGCTGCAATACTTACCTGATCGCTGCTGATTGCTTCCTGGATCCTGTGCAATAATTGTGCCATACTGTGATATTGTGCTGCTGCACTGTATTAGTATTAGCTAGATAGATAGAGAGATAGATAGAGATAGATAGAGAGAGATAGATAGAGATAGATAGAGAGAGATAGAGAGAGATAGAGAGAGAGAGATAGAGAGAGATAGAGAGAGATAGAGAGAGATAGAGAGAGAGATAGTGTCAGAGAGTGCTATATTTTGTGCTGCTGCAGTGTGATATAGTTATAGATAGAGAGAGAGAGATAGAGAGAGAGAGATAGAGAGAGAGGCCTACTGACAGAGTGCTATATTTTGTGCTGCTGCAGTGTGATAGTTATAGAGAGATAGAGAGAGATAGAGAGAGAGAGATAGAGAGAGATAGTGACAGATTGTGCTATATATTTTTTATATAACTGACTGCTGCCCCCTCCTTTTGTGCTGATCAGTATAAATTAACTGATCAGTAACTTTTTGGGGGCGCAGGTTTTTTTTTATATATAGATATACCTGTGAGTGCTGCTGCTGCAGTGTCATAGAGTGTTAGATAGTGTTAGATAGTGAGAGATAGAGAGATAGAGAGAGATAGTGATAGAGAGTGCTAAATTTTGTGTCTGCTGTCCCCGCCTTTTGTGCTGATCACTATATCTGAGGTGATCAGCAACTTTTTTGGGGGTACAGAGGTTTTTTTTTTTTTATATATACCTGTCAGTTGCACCAAAGGTTGTGCACCTGCTGCACCTCACTGGTAATCAGTGTCGCATCACTGATCACCTTTTTTTTTTGTGTGTGTGCTGTGGGGTATTTTTTTAATTTTTTTTTTTACACACACTGTGATTTTGTGGGTGTCCTGTGGCCGCTGTGCGCTGATCAGTGACGTACATCACTGATCATCTTTTTCGGCACAGGGTTGATCTATTTTTTTTTTTTTTTTGATCAAATTCCTGTTGCCTTTGAGCGCTGTTCAGTGACAGACGTTACTGACCAACATCTGTGCTCAATTTTTGGCGCAGGACCTTTTTTTTTTTTAACCCCTTCCTTTTTTTTTTTTTTAACCCCTTCATTTTTTTTTTTTTTAACCCCTTCATTTTTTTTTTTTTTATTGGTATAAAGCATTTTTTTTTTTTTCTGCACCACATACACACTACACACTACATACCCCCCGGATTGAAATAAAGTTTGTGCCCCCCCCTACACTATACACGTGTTGAAACATTTCACTACCGGTAACACAAAAATAAAAATGGCATCCCAAATGTCCTCCCAAATGTCCTCCCAAATGTCCTCCCAATCATCCAGGAGAATGTATTCAGTGGAGGAGGCATATGCCATGCTTGCTTCTGACTCTGACACAGGCAGTGATGCAAGCGGGGAATTTGAAGGATTTGCCTTAAGCTCCTCTTCCTCCTCTGCTGATGAGGGACCCCCTCAAAGACGCCCCCGTAGATCAGCTGAGATTCCCCCCCCAATAATTGATCTAGTATGGACCCCACCACCAGACAATTTTGAGCCCCAGGTTCCTGAGTTTTTGGGCATGCCAGGAATCCAATTTGATTCCACAGGTCTCAGAGAAATTGACTTTTTCAAATTATTTTTCTCTGATGATTTTATAAATTTAATGGTGGACCAAACTAATTTATATGCCCAGCAGTTTATTGCTCAAAACCCCACGTCATCATTTGCTAGGTGGACCCCTGTAGATGCAGTAGAGATGATGACGTTTTGGGGTCTGGTGTTTCATATGGGCATAGTAAAAAAGCCAGAAATTAGGCAATATTGGAGTACAGATGTTCTGTACAGTACTCCATTTTACCGTATGGCCATGCCCCGGACTCGATTTGAGACAATTCTTAAATTCATACATTACACCGATAATGCACAGTGCCCACCCAGAGATGATCCCACCTTTGACCGGCTATTCAAAGTCAGGCCGGTCATTGATCATTTCAGTGCCAAATTTGAAGAGGTGTACATCCCTGAAAAATTTATTTGTATCGACGAGTCCCTTATACATTTTAAAGGAAGGGTTAAATTCCGCCAGTACCTTCCCAGTAAGAGGGCAAGGTATGGCATAAAAATGTATAAGCTGTGTGAAAGCACCTCAGGGTACACCCACAGGTTTAGGGTTTATGAAGGGAAGGATTCAAGAATTCAACCGCCAGAATGCCCCCCCTCCCTCGTAGGTGTTAGTGGGAAAATTGTCTGGGATTTAGTGCACCCCTTCCTGGATAAAGGTTATCACCTCTATGTGGATAACTTTTACACTAGCATCCCCCTGTTTAAGGCCCTTGGTTCAAGAGGTACAGCAGCTTGCGGTACTGTGCGCAAGAACCAAAGAGGCCTCCCAAAAACGCACATTGCCCAAGTAATGAGAAGGGGTGAAAGCAGGGGAATATGCACCGAAAATATGTTGTTGGTCAAATATAAGGACAAGAGGGATGTCCTTATACTGACAACAATTCACGGAGACAGTACCACCTCCGTCCCTGTACGAGGTACCAGTACCCACACCTCAAAACCTAATTGTATCCTGGATTACAATAGGTACATGGGCGGAGTGGATCTTTCAGATCAGGTACTGAAGCCGTACAGTGCCCTGCGGAAAACAAAAATCTGGTACAAGAAGGTGGCCGTGTATATCATCCAGATGGCACTGTATAACGCTTACGTGCTATTCCGTTCTACCGGCCAGAGGGGGACATTTATGCACTTTCAAGAGGAAGTCATAAAGGGCCTAATATTTGGGAACCAGCAGGCAGAGGGCCCCAGTACTTCTAGTACTGGCCCCCGTATTGTACCAGGGCAGCATTTTCCTGATGAAATCCCCTCCACTGGAAAAAAGGGCAGGACACAAAAAAGGTGCAAAGTTTGCTATAAAAAGGGAATAAGAAAGCAAACTATTTTCCAGTGTGACACTTGCCCCGACAAACCCGGCCTATGTATAAAGGAGTGTTTTAAATTATACCACACATCTATGGAATATTAGGTTCATAATTTCACCGTGCTTCGGGGGTCTTGCTAATGCCACATAGCACCCACCATTCATTCCACCAGAATCTGAGCCGCAAAATCCAAAAATCACTCCTTCCCTTCTGAGTCCTGCCATGCACCCAACTGGTATTTTTTGGTCACATGTGAGGCATTGCCGTACTCGGGAGATATTGGGGCACAGATTTTGGGGTGCTTTTTCTCCTTCATACCTTCTGAAAATGAAAAATTTTGAGCCAGAACTGCATTTTTGTGTAAAAAATGTAATTTTTCTTTTTCACTGCCCACTTGTATCAAAATTGGTGAAACCCCTGGGGGTTTTAAATGTACACTATACCCCTAGATGAATTCCCTGAGGGGTGTAGTTTTCAAAATGGGGTGACTTGTGGGGGGGTTCCACTGTATTGGTGCTTGGGGGGTCTTGCTAATGCGACATAGCACCCACCAAAATTCCACCAGAATTTGTGCTGCAAACTCCAAATATCACTCCTTCCCTTCTGAGTCCTGCCACTTTTTGGTCACACATGAGGCATTGCCGTACTCGGGAGAAATTGGGGCACAGATTTTGGGGTGCTTTGTCTCCTTCATTCCTTGTGAAAATGAAATATTTTGAGCCAGAACTGCATTTTTGTGTAAAAAAATGTAATTTTTCATTTTCACTGCCCACTTGTATCAAAATTGGTGAAACCCCTGGGGGTTTGAAATGTACACTATACCCCTAGATGAATTCCCTGAGGGGTGTAGTTTGCAAAATGGGGTGACTTGTGGGGGGGTTCCACTGTATTGGTGCAACATAGCACCCACCATTCATTCCACCAGAATCTGTGCTGCAAAATCCAAAAATCACTCCTTCCCTTCTGAGTCCTGCCATGCACCCAACTGGTATTTTTTGGTCACATGTGAGGCATTGCCGTACTCGGGAGAAATTGGGGCACAGATTTTGGGGTGCTTTTTCTCCTTCATACCTTCTGAAAATGAAAAATTTTGAGCCAGAACTGCATTTTTGTGTAAAAAATGTAATTTTTCTTTTTCACTGCCCACTTGTATCAAAATTGGTGAAACCCCTGGGGGTTTTAAATGTACACTATACCCCTAGATGAATTCCCTGAGGGGTGTAGTTTGCAAAATGGGGTCACTTGTGGGGGGGTTCTACTGTATTGGTGCTTGGGGGGTCTTGCTAATGCGACATAGCACCCACCAAAATTCCACCAGAATCTGAGCTGCAAAATCCAAAAATCACTCCTTCCCTTTTGAGTCCTGCCATGCACCCAACTGGTATTTTTTGGTCACATGTGAGGCATTGCCGTACTCGGGAGAAATTGGGGCACAGATTTTGGGGTGCTTTTTCTCCTTCATACCTTCTGAAAATGAAAAATTTTGAGCCAGAACTGCATTTTTGTGTAAAAAATGTAATTTTTCTTTTTCACTGCCCACTTGTATCAAAATTGGTGAAACCCCTGGGGGTTTTAAATGTACACTATACCCCTAGATGAATTCCCTGAGGGGTGTAGTTTGCAAAATGGGGTCACTTGTGGGGGGGTTCTACTGTATTGGTGCTTGGGGGGTCTTGCTAATGCGACATAGCACCCACCAAAATTCCACCAGAATCTGAGCTGCAAAATCCAAAAATCACTCCTTCCCTTTTGAGTCCTGCCATGCACCCAACTGGTATTTTTTGGTCACATGTGAGGCATTGCCGTACTCGGGAGAAATTGGGGCACAGATTTTGGGGTGCTTTTTCTCCTTCATATCTTCTGAAAATGAAAAATTTTGAGCCAGAACTGCATTTTTGTGTAAAAAATGTAATTTTTCATGTTCACTGCCCACTTGTATCAAAATTGGTGAAACCCCTGGGGGTTTGAAATGTACACTATACCCCTAGATGAATTCCCTGAGGGGTGTAGTTTGCAAAATGGGGTGACTTGTGGGGGGGTTCCACTGTATTGGTGCTTGGGGGGTCTTGCTAATGCGACATAGCACCCACCAAAATTCCACCAGAATCTGAGCCACAAAATCCAAAAATCACTCCTTCCGTTCTGAGTCCTGCCATGCACCCAACTGGTATTTTTTGGTCACATGTGAGGCATTGCCGTACTCGGAAGAAATTGGGGCACATATTTTGGGGTGCTTTTTCTCCTTCATACCTTCTGAAAATGAAAAATTGTGAGCCAGAACTGCATTTTTGTGTAAAAAAATGTAATTTTTCATTTTCACTGCCCACTTGTATCAAAATTGGTGAAACCCCTGGGGGTTTGAAATGTACACTATACCCCTAGATGAATTCCCTGAGGGGTGTACTTTGCAAAATGGGGTGACTTGTGGGGGGGTTCCACTGTATTGGTGCAACATAGCACCCACCATTCATTCCACCAGAATGTGTGCTGCAAAATCCAAAAATCACTCCTTCCGTTCTGAGTCCTGCCATGCACCCAACTGGTATTTTTTGGTCACATGTGAGGCATTGCCGTACTCGGGAGAAATTGGGGCACAGATTTTGGGGTGCTTTTTCTCCTTCATACCTTCTGAAAATGAAAAATTTTGAGCCAGAACTGCATTTTTGTGTAAAAAAATGTAATTTTTCATTTTCACTGCCCACTTGTATCAAAATTGGTGAAACCCCTGGGGGTTTGAAATGTACACTATACCCCTAGATGAATTCCCTGAGGGGTGTAGTTTTCAAAATGGGGTGACTTGTGGGGGGGTTCCACTGTATTGGTGCTTGGGGGGTCTTGCTAATGCGACATAGCACCCACCAAAATTCCACCAGAATCTGAGCTGCAAAATCCAAAAATCACTCCTTCCCTTCTGAGTCCTGCCATGCACCCAACTGGTATTTTTTGGTCACATGTGAGGCATTGCCGTACTCGGGAGAAATTGGGGCACAGATTTTGGGGTGCTTTTTCTCCTTCATACCTTCTGAAAATGAAAAATTTTGAGCCAGAACTGCATTTTTGTGTAAAAAATGTAATTTTTCTTTTTCACTGCCCACTTGTATCAAAATTGGTGAAACCCCTGGGGGTTTTAAATGTACACTATACCCCTAGATGAATTCCCTGAGGGGTGTAGTTTTCAAAATGGGGTGACTTGTGGGGGGGTTCCACTGTATTGGTGCTTGGGGGGTCTTGCTAATGCGACATAGCACCCACCAAAATTCCACCAGAATCTGAGCCGCAAAATCCAAAAATCACTCCTTCCGTTCTGAGTCCTGCCATGCACCCAACTGGTATTTTTTGGTCACATGTGAGGCATTGCCGTACTCGGAAGAAATTGGGGCACATATTTTGGGGTGCTTTTTCTCCTTCATACCTTCTGAAAATGAAAAATTGTGAGCCAGAACTGCATTTTTGTGTAAAAAAATGTAATTTTTCATTTTCACTGCCCACTTGTATCAAAATTGGTGAAACCCCTGGGGGTTTGAAATGTACACTATACCCCTAGATGAATTCCCTGAGGGGTGTAGTTTGCAAAATGGGGTGACTTGTGGGGGGGTTCCACTGTATTGGTGCAACATAGCACCCACCATTCATTCCACCAGAATCTGTGCTGCAAAATCCAAAAATCACTCCTTCCCTTCTGAGTCCTGCCATGCACCCAACTGGTATTTTTTGGTCACATGTGAGGCATTGCCGTACTCGGGAGAAATTGGGGCACAGATTTTGGGGTGCTTTTTCTCCTTCATACCTTCTGAAAATGACAAATTTGGAGCCAGAACTGCATTTTTGTGTAAAAAAAATAATTTTTCATTTTCACTGCCCAGTTGTACCACAATTGGTGAAACCCCTGCGGGTTTGAAATGTACACTATACCCCTAGCTGAATTCCCTGAGGGGTGTAGTTTGCAAAATGGGGTCACTTGTGGGGGGGTTCCTAACTTTTAGCATGTTATGGTGCCTAGAAACCTACATGGTGCCTAAAAAATAATCTCATAAAAAGGAGGCTCCAAAATCAAGTAGGTGCTCCTTCTATTATGAAGCCTGTGGTTTGGTCACCGTGCACACTAGGGCCACATATAGGATATTTATGAAAACAAAAGAATTGGGGGAATCAATTTTTAGTCACATTTCTCTAGTAAAATGTACTGTGTTCCTTAGAAAAATGTATTAAAATTGCAAATCTGCAAAAAAAAAGAAATTTTGAAATTTCACCTACACTTTGTTTTAATTCCTGTGAAACACCTAAAGGGTTAACAAACTTCCAAAATGCTGTTTTGAATACTGTGAGGGGTGCAGTTTTTGAAATGGCATCATTTATGGGGGTGTCTCACATACAAGTCCCTCAAAGTCACATCAGAACTGAACTGGTCCCTAAAAAAATCAGTGTTTGAAATTTTCTTGAAAATTTGAGAATTTGCTATTCATATTGTAAGCCTCCTAGTGTCCCAAAAAATTAAAAGGAAGTTGAAATAATGATGTCAACATAAAGTAGACATATGGTCTATGTTAGTTATTCACTATTTTGAGTGGTAAGATTATTTGTCTCACAAGCAGAAAATTTAACATTTTGCAAATCGCTAAATTTTCCATTTTTTCACGATATTTTGGTATTTTTCACAAAAAAACACAGACTGTATCGACGAAAATTTACCACTAACTTGAAGTACAATGTGTCACGAAAAAACAATCTCAAAATCACTGGGATAAGTAAAAGCAAAAAAAAGTTATCCCCACTTAAGTGAGACATGTCAGAATTGAAAAAAAGGGCTCTGTCAGGAAGGCAAAAACAGGCTCTGTCAGGAAGGGGTTAATATATGCTAACCTAGATTGCCCCTTGTAGGAATACTTTATCTTTCTTTGCTTCCAAGTCTAATACATATTCCTGGGTGCGCCTCCCCCATTACCAATTGATACTTAATATAGTAATGCAGGGGTGAGATAGCTATACCAATTACAGGCCGTTCGGATTGATAGCCTCTATCTATTAACCTGTATCAGCGATATCAGATGGTCGACAGTCATCAGGTCGACATACTGCAAAGTCGACATGGGTCTAGGTCGACAGGTCATTAGGTCAACATGGTCTAGGTCGACTGGGTTTTTCACTGGATTTTCGGGGGGTTTTTTGAGCCGACATGTGCGACAGGCGGAATTTCATGCCCTACCATCCACTAGGGCAGGCGTTCCCAACCACGGTCCTCAAGGCACACCAACAGTGCAGGTTTTAGTGATATCCAGGCTTCAGCACAGATGGATTAATCCAAATCACAGGTACTAATTAAGTCACCTGTGCTCAAGCCTGGATATCATTAAAACCTGTACTGTTGGTGTGCCTTGAGGACCGTGGTTGGGAACGCCTGCACTAGGGTGTGGTGGGAGAATAACATAGAGTGCCAAGCACAGCCAGACATGCGAGGGGATGCGGTGCACTTAATCCTGTGTCCATGTTGACTGTGTCGGCATTCGGGTAAAAAAAAAGTACAAAACCCCATGTTGAGCTAGACCATTTTGACCTAATGCTTTTTTGGACCAAATGACCTGTTGACCTTGACCCATACCTTGCAGTATGTTGACCTAATGACTGTCGACAATCTTTAGGTCGACCATATGATCCTTACCTGTTTCAGCAAGGGGTGTGAGGCCAATTTCTCTCCAGGGAATGGAGAAATATCTGTGTTTAGAGCCAGACTAGAATCACGTCTGCCCGCAGACAATAGATCGGGTATCATTTTTTTATTTTTTTTTATGTATGTTTGACAAAGGCCATACACTTCACTGGAGGCGAAGATCCGCAGACGAAGGCCAGAGCATACAGCTAATTGCTGCCGATCCTACTATTAAAAAAGAAAAAGGAATGTATTGTATACACAGAACATCGAACATGCCTTCCAACTTTTACCAATAGATCAGTGGGACCTGCATGCAGCTGGCCCTGGAAAGGGGCGGGGCTATGTGCAACGGGGGCGGGACCGGGCATCGAGGCCCCGGGTTTTCCATCCTCTTTGCCAGCGTACCCAGCCCCGTCTCTCCTTGCTGCGCACGGCACCTATCCAGCAATCACCGGCTGCTCCACAAAGCAGAGCAGCCATGATCACCTCCCCTCAAGGGACATCAGGGCAGGCTCCAAATAGCGGGACCATACCACTGTAATCAGGACAGTTGGGAGGAATGCTATAAATACATTATCATGTAGCGCCTATTATTCCTGTTGTCCGACTCTACCTGTATGACTACATGTGAAGGAAAACACAGAGGCTGCTTCTTTTGCCCAACGTTTGGGAATTTATGATATTTTAGTTTTCGGAACTTGTCTCCTGTCCTACATAACAGTTTATAGACGCTGTGACCAGGGGTGAGGGTCATTAAGTCGACAGTAATTAGATCTTTTGGTCGGCAGTGAAAAGGTCTACATATGAAAAACATCGACCTGGTTTAAATTGATGCTGAAAACGGTCGACACAATCCAAAAGGCTGCATGAAAAAGGTCAACACAGGAATAGGTCGACATGAGTTATTAAAGAAAATTGTGTATGTGGAAATCTGCTGACACGGGCACTGTATAAGTGTACAGCGACACGGACACACAGCTCCAATTTCTATTCACTTTTTTCTTAATGCACTTTTTAATTTTAACCTATTTTGCCGTTTTGTGCCAATGAATAAACTGTATATTTAGAACAATTGGTCTGTACACAGACTCCGTCCTGCCCCCACTTAAAGTTATTCCTCCTGGTTATATATGGTGGCTAATTATTAATATTATGTAGTTTGAGCAGAAAATATTGTGGTATCAGTGGATGAGTCAAAAACTCAGGCTGCTCCCGGATCCGAAGGCGCTACACCCCACGCCCCTGAAACAGCAGACACTGGAGGAGGATTCGAACCCGTGGTGGCTCAGCCTGAGTGGCTGTCCCAGACGCTGAACTAACGGTACACGCCACTGTACCAGCCACTCATACACGGACTGTTCGTGTATCTCGTAGCTACAATGCAGTGACGTCATTCACGCTGTGCCGCACCATCGCCACCTATTGGCAGCTGCTGGAACTACACCTGGCACATAATGCATCGTCATCACTGCTGCTCCCCCTACATGAGCACTCTGCCGGCTGTTCTGATGGAGGCAGTCACTGACTGGGACGCCATGCCCCTGCGTAGAAGAAGCGGCTGGTAAGTGCACATGTGCAGAACACCCCCTGAGCATTGAGCAACCTGTGGGTGAGGACTGGAGCTCAGTCTGTATGTTGGTCATGTATGTGACTCCCACAGGGCTGCTGCATGGTGCTCCTGGGGATATCTATGTGTATGGGCATACCAGTGTATCCTCAGCAGCGCTACTCTATGGCTCAGGTTGTAATATCTCAGCCCCAGTGCTGTCTGCATTATTATACACTGTATATTATCTATCTGCTTTCCCAAAGTGTGACACAGGTGTATATAGACCAGATTATAATCTATGGGAAGCCTCTGTGTGTATACCATATGTTCTCTCTCTGCTGCAGTAGCTATGCGCGCTTTGCTATGTTCTATGATAATAAACACATGTGAGTGTAATGGTAAATATGTGCCCGGCATGCCAATGTGGTGAGATACAGGTGAGCCAAACCGTACAGGCTAGCAAACTGCACATAGCCATTAGTGCAGATGTGGGATAACTGGGCATACTGTATATAGGCTGGGATCACTGCTGCGTTCAGGTGACACCAAGTACATGTCACCCGCCGGGATTGCTTGCTGGATGGTTATACAGGGATTATTGTCACATTAGTTATACTGTAGTCTAAAGTGTATACTGTATTATCTACCATCCTAATGGGGCATACACACAGGGGGCGGGATGTACTAAAGGGAAAATGTGATAAAACGGGGGTTTTACCGCATTTTCCTATGTACCATTATCCGTCCGCCCCATCTCCGCCTGGCAGGGTATCTCCACCTCTGGGTGGCGATACCCTATAGATGCCTATGGGCTTCTATCGCCGCCCGCCGTCCTTGCGACCCATCCTCCATCGATCTACTCCTCCCTCAGCAGGTGTCACAGCCAGGATGTGACGGAGACCCCCGCACACCACATTACAGGTATCGCGGGGGTCTCCGTCACCGCAACCCGATGCTAGCCGCATATGTTAGTACATATGCGGTAGCATCGCGGCGGCTGGCGATTTACATTAATACATCCCGCCCAGGGGAATATGAGGCTTATTTCTAAGTGATCTGACTAGATCGCTTAGAAATGAAAAAAGGATCACTCCATGTGTATACCCTCTGGTGATGACGATTGCGCGGTCCCGCGCGTCGCTGTTGCCTGACTAGATTTACACTGCATCCAGTTATAAATCTAGTCATCGCCAGTGTTCTCACACCAGAGAACACTGGCCGTGACAGATTGTTCAGCACACAATGCTGAGCCATCTGTGCTTAACTGCAAACTTAGCACAGAGGCTCACTTGCACTGTGTGTGCACAGCTTTAGGGATGGACGTCTTTGCAATTGATGACAATAGTGCATACACACTATTGTGCAATGGATGACCATCAATGTTTTTACCTATTGATGGTGATCCATTTTCTTTGACTGATTGGATTGTGGGCCAATCAAAACATGTAGGCGGTGCTTCATGAGTGTTGGGGCAGAGCTATGCTGGTGGTAAGGGTTGCTGGTCTTACTGTACTGCATATTAAAAGAATAATAATAAAAAATATATATATAATTTATGTAAGGTGCTAAACAACATATAATGGTGATTCAATTGTTTTGTGCACCCGTAGCTCTTGCCTAATGTAGTGGGAGCTAATGAATTGTTCGCAGCCCTTGCCCTGGTCTTGTTGGCTGCATTTTTGCGCCCTAAATAAACTAGATGCAGCTTATTGCCCTACTGTGCGCGAAGGGTGCGAGGAGAAATCCAGGTGACGTGCAGCCTGGGAGTCGGGTCACCAAACAATTGACTTTGATTTTAAAGCTCGTTTGTCACTGAGCGCCCTTTAGCTGTTTTGAAACTACACATCCCAGCATGCCTTGCCATAGTTTTAGTATTCCCTAATAGCAGAACTGTGGCAAGGCATGATGGGACTTGCAGTTTCACAACAGCTGGCGGGCCATAGTTTGGACATGATTGGTGTATTGGGTTCGTTAGCTGTTCACTAGCCTTTTGCACAAACCACTTTGGCACATATGGAGATGTAATCTCTTTATTAGTCTTTTTATTAGTCTTGCACTCTACTATTACATATAATGCATGCCTTGACACCGTTTCACCGTTCGTGACACCCAAAATGTCGTTAAAATATTTGTTCCAACCAGATTGTTGCTCGGAAAATGTCCAAACTTTTTTTATTTCTTTACATTTTTGAAATACACAAAAAAGGGATTTTTGTAAGAACTTACCGTTCGAATCCCTTTCTCTGATATGGTCCTGGTGACACAGCTCAACACTGGGATGTAGGAGGGTCCGAAGGAGCCAGGCACCTATCCTAAATCTTTTAGAGGGTAGGCTCCTCCCCTACTGCATCCCGGACTCTTCAGTTCAATCTTTCAAAGCCACTGGAATACATTAACTCAGTACAAACGCCTGCACATATTATATGCACATTTTTTAACAATAACTGTTACTTTAACCAATTAAACATGAACATCATGAACACTGGCATACTTACTGGGCGTAAGGGAGGGATCGCTGTGTCACCAGGACCATATCAGAGAAAGGGATTTGAACGGTAAGTTCTTACAAAAATCCCTTTTTCTCTTTCAATGGTCCTGGTGACACAGCTCAACACTGGGACGTTCCAGAGCCGGTCCTTTGTGTGGGTACGCTCAGGTCTGCAGCTCTCATCACTGCTCGCCCGAATGATGCGTCCTCCGACGCGAACTCATGGAACCTATAGAATTTGGCAAAGGTATGAACAGATGACCAAGTGGCAGCCCTGCAAACCTGCTCAGCTGTTGCCCCATGTCGAACCGCCCAAGAGGTGGCAACTGACCTGGTGGTATGCGCATTTATCCTTGCCGGAACAGGCCTTCCAACTTTAGTGTATGCAAAAGCTATCACAGAGCGCAACCACCTAGCAATGGTCTGCTTAGATGCCGGCCAACCAATCTTGTGTATGTCATACAACACTAACAAGGTGTCAGTCTTTCTGACACTCTTAACTCTGTCCACATAAATGCGTAATGCACGCACAACATCCAAATTCCTCAATTTGTCCCTTTTTCTAGAACCCTCTGGGGGTTGAAACACAGGTAGAACTATCTCCTGGTTTAGATGGAAAGCAGAGACTACTTTTGGTAAAAACTGAGGTACCGTCCGAAGAACTGCCCTATCCTCATGAAATATCAAGAAAGGAGACTTGCATGACAATGCTCCTACAGTAACTCTGACACCCTCTTCGCTGATGCCACTGCCAACAAGAATACCAGCTTCCATGTGAGAAACTTAAGGTCCGCCGACCTTAATGGTTCAAAAGGTGCCTTCTGAGGCGAGAGAGAGAGGGTGAGGCGAGAGAGAGAGAGAGAGAGAGAGGCTTAGCCGGCAGGAAGAGCTGACAGCCACTGCTAGCAGAGAGCAGCTTAGCGTTGTGGCGGGGGGGGATTTGTCACTTTAAAGAGCTGCCATGCCGCTCACTTCTCAGGACTTCAGCAGTGGTAACAGCATGGGGGACGGTGGCGGGCTACATCTGTAACAACAGACACACAGCTTTCAGCAGAGAGCTCATCAGCGTTTCAGTGCATGCAGGGGGGGCGGATGAGGAAGTTTGCAACGGGGTGTCAGCGCACCAGGGGGGCAGCGGAAGGGCGCAAAGTCCCAGACACAAAAAGGGCAGGAACACTAATTTCTGTGTCCTACGGATGACAGAAGGAGGGTGATATGGTCAGATGTATCTGCCTTCACCGTGGTTCGCAACAAGAAGATTTTGACCCAACTTGAATAACTCTGCAGCTCTTAAGGCCCCCATCTGCTAGGGTGGGGAATCGCCTGTGGTACCCCGCCAACTCACCCGGCAGCTGCTACGTTCAGTTCACAAATATTTCTACCCATGCATGTTCTTTATATAAACACCTCTTTCTACACTTTTATGAAAACTCTTCACTACTGTATAACCGCAGCTCACCGTTACCAATTCTAAACAGTCTCTTGTTACAGTACATCTTCAGTTGTGACACCTGTCAGTATCACACTGACCCCAGGGGTTAATAAACTGCTTTCTGTTCTACCCTGATACTAGTAAATCCCCTAAACTCCAATACTGCTCTAAAACAAACAGTCATATTTATTGTGGGTTTTATTACTGTTTTAATTCAGCTCATCCTGGAAAAGGATTTGTGGCATTGAGAAAACCTCTGCGAGTATTTATAACAGTGTCTTGAGAATAAAACATTAATCTGGTCATGTAATTATAAATATGGTCAAAATAATAGGCAAAATCAGTGCTGGTGGCTGCCAATCGTAAAATATGTGATAACAGAAGTGAATCACTTGCCTCACCACATAATTACTTTTAAGTACGATATAAACAATCAACTAAATATATATTTTTTTGGCATTTTTCAATAAAGAAACTTTTAGCCTAGTGCTGCTGTGAAAAAAATTCTGATACTCTCTCTAGGTCTGTGGGTCCCAACCTCGGTCCTCAGGACCCTCCAACAGTCTGCGTTTTCCAGGTCACCCGGCAGGTGCACTCATTATTCACTGACACATTTTAAAAGATCACAGGTGGAGCAAAGTATTTCACCTGTGATCCTGCATGGAGGCCTGGAAAATGTACACTGTTGGGGAGTCCTGATGACCGAGGTTGAGAACCACTGCTCTTGGGTGTTGGGATTTAAAAAAGTTTGGGAACCACTGTCCTACGCCATACTAGAAAGATGTACCGAAAAAGTTACTTGCAGCCAATCAAGCAGGTCTGAATCACCCTCTACATTTAGTTTTCTGTACTGTTGCTGGAAGTCTGCATACTTTTATTCAGGCAATGTATGGTTCTATCTATATAATGCTTTGAAATAAAAATCATTCTTTCAAAAAAAAAAAACCTTTCAAAAATTCTATAGACTTAATGTTCTATAGAAATATCTCACAAGAAGCATTTAGGCATAGACACGCCCATAGGTTTATTTATTTATTAACAGTTTCTTATATAGCGCACACATATTTCACAGCGCTTTACAGAGAATACTTGAACATTCGAATCAGTCCCTGCCCCAGTGGAGCTTACAATCTAATCCCTACCACACACACACACATTCCAGGGTTAATTTTGTTGGAAGCCAATTAACCTACCAGTATATTTTTGGATTGTGGGAGGAAACTGGAGTACCAGGAGGAAACCCACGCAAGTATGGGGAGAATATACAAACTCCACACAGTTAGAGCCATGGTGGGAATCGAACCCATTACCTCAGTGCTGTGAGGCAGTAATGCTAACCATTACACCATCCGTACTGCTCCATGTGGAGTTAGACACGCCCTTTGGGCACTGTGTGACACGCCCCTTACAAAGGCGCTTGGCGCATCCTACTGTAATTTTCCTGACTGTAGTTTTCAATTGGAGGGAAGTATGTTGTAACCACAAAGAAAAGTGATCTACATCAGATTCATAGACTAGTTAATAGTACCCCTTTTATACCAAAAACGCCAGGTCGCATCCGGGTTTTTGATCCCTGCTTCAAGCCGGGTGTGACCCTGCGTTTGCACCGTTTTACACCACTGTCGCATCCCCCCTGCCGCTTGGAGATTATAGTAGGTTTTTTATACAAGCGCTGGAAGGGTAAGGGAGGGTGGGTACCGTAGTTGGAGTACAAAAACAGATATACTGATAGGAGCAGTAAGATGAGTAAGTAGAATAAAGGTAAAATAAATAAAACCAGAAGAAAAAAATAAAATAAAAATAAATGAAAATAAAAATAAAAATAAATATAAAAATAAAAATAAAAGTAAAAATAATAACCAAATAATTAAAACCAAAATCAAAGTAAATAAAAATAAAAAAAAATAAATAAATACAAAATAACAATAAAATAAAATAAAAATAAAAATAAAAATAAAATATAACTAAAAATAAAAATAAAAATATGCGACAAATTAAATGTTTACACTCCTTTTTGGAGTTGGTAGAAGCAGTCCAGTAATAGGAGAGAGTAGTGGAGCGTGAGACTAGCTTACCCTGCACTAAGATATGTACTGCCGCAAGACGCAGGCTAAGTACAGTTCTGCCGGAGTTTCGGAGTTTTTTCTACAAGTGACGTCACCTGCCGGCTTTTACCTTGCGCTTGTAGCGGCACTGGCGGGCGGCTAGCTCTATGTCTCCTTCTCCGTCTGGGGGGCTTCCTGGTTCATCCAACGCGTTTCACACATCAGTGCTTTGTCAAGGACATCCTTGGCAGTACATATCTTAGTGCAGGGTAAGCTAGTCTCACGCTCCACTACTCTCTCCTATTACTGGACTGCTTCTACCAACTCCAAAAAGGAGTGTAAACATTTAATTGGTCGCATATTTTTATTTTTAGTTATATTTTATTTTTATTTTTATTTTATTTTATTGTTATTTTGTATTTATTTATTTTTTTTATTTTTATTTACTTTGATTTTGGTTTTAATTATTTGGTTATTATTTTTACTTTTATTTTTATATTTATTTTTATTTTTATTTTCATTTATTTTATTTTTTTTTTTCTTCTGGTTTTATTTATTTTACCTTTATTCTACTTACTCATCTTACTGCTCCTATCAGTATATCTGATTTTGTACTCCAACTACGGTACCCACCCTCCCTTACCCTTCCAGCGCTTGTATAAAAAACCTACTATTTTTCTACTGCCCTTACATATCAAGCTGCTCTATACCTTGTAGCGCAATTCTACTAAAAGGAATTTATTCCTTTTTTCCACATCCGCTTGGAGATTATGTCATCTCCGATCGCCGCCGCCAGGACCCGGAATGCTGCGCTGGGGGCAAGCCCAGCACTAAGGTAATCTGCTGGGCTGCCCCCAGCCCCCGTCCACCCCTTGTCCGGGAGGTGAATGGATGCCGCTCACAGGCATCCATTCACCTCCTCTGCTACTGCTGTCTGCAGGGTATAGCAGACAGCAGTGCAGGCTGCCTGTGCCCCCCTTCCCCGTCCAACCTGCGGACACTGCACCGCGCCCCCCCGGGGTGGCCCTTTCGGACCGCACCCGACTCGGCTGAAATGATGCGGAGGGGTTACAATGCCTTTTGTTATATTTATTGTGGCACAAACACTCTGGGAAACTGTATATAGGAAAGTAGTGTATGGCGGCGGATGCTGGGAGTAGTAGTATAAGAACTGATAGTGTTAGCAATATGGTCGTATCGTTCATTAGACCCCACCTACTGTATGTGACTGCCAAAACTGGCTTACGCTCTAGAGCAGGCATGTACAACCTGCGGCCTTCTAGCTCCTGTGAAACTACACATCCCAGCATGTCGCTGAAACAGACACGGCCATTTTCATTGGCAATTGGAATCATTATATAAGACTTGCTAATGTAATTTAGCAGAGAATTTCACCAACCAATTTTTTTTTTATTTTTTTTTTTGACAGCTGTATCCACCCAGAAAGCTACGAGCTCTCCTTAAACAGAACATTATTCCTGGTTAAAGTACCAACATCGGAGTGTACAAATTGGTTGTTTTTATTCTTGTGCCCTGCCAATTGCAGGGAAAAGGTAATAAACAATGGTAGCCTGGGTGATGCTCACACAAAAAGAACGATTTTGCTTAAACCATCCTGATTCTTAAAATGTCTGTAATTTTTTTAAATAGTCCAGACACCCAGTCGTTTGGCTATGTGCTTTGTACCAAACAGTACTCTCACACAGGTACTAGCTCTGTATGTGTACCCAGTACAGATACAAGCCTTGTACTTTGGTGTACCCAACTTGGCCTCCGAGTGAGGCAGAGACCTGTGTCACATGTAACCTCAGCATAGCATGTGACACAACACAGTAACAGCACAGCAAGAGCTGTAGGCTTTCCTCTGTATGTGTACACTGTAGCCTGTCCTCAGAGTAAGGCAGTGACCTATGTGTCACTTGTAATCTCAGCATAACATGTGGTACAACACTAACAGCAGAGCAAGAGCTGTGGACACTAACAGCACAGCAAGAGCTGTGGCTGCTGCTGCCCTTGGTATGTGTACACTGTATCTGTACACTGTAGCCTGGCCTCAGAGGAAGGCAGTGGCCTCTGTGTCACCTGTAATGGCAGCCGAGCATGTGTACTGACAGCCCAGCAAGAGATGTGGCTGCTGCTGCTGCCCTCAGTATGTGTACACTGTATCTGTACACTGTAGCCTGGCCTCAGAGTAAGGCAGTGACCTCTGTGTCACCTGTAATGGCAGCATAGCATGTGTACTGACAGCACTGCAAGAGTCTGTGCAGTGTGCACTGTATCTTACAATGTAACAAAACTGCAAGAGCTGAAGCTGCCCTTGTCCTCTGTATGACCCTGCTGTCTGCAAACTCTTCCCCCAAATCTGCATGTCCACTCTGACTCTGTAATAATGCTAGGGACACCATCTCTTTCTGTAAGAAATGAGGGGTACAAGGCAAAGAGACACTTGTAAGGCTTGCAAGCAGAGGCTACATAAAAATCTCCCCTTGTGGCCTCTGAGGACAAAGGGGACATCACCTCAGTGATCTGAGGAGGCCAGACAGGGTTATCCCTATGGGATGATAACCCAGGGTTAGATGCTGTCTATCACAGTGTTCTCAGATAACAGTGTAAACTGAGTTGTACCTTTCATGCAGGTTACTCTCTGCAGAGCTCTGGAGATTTCACCTGCCAATATACAGTATATACGTATACACTACACACACACAGAGAGAGAGAGAGAGAGAGAGAGAGAGAGAGAGTAGGTATAGGTAACCAGAGATAGAATCACTGGACAGGAGAGACAGTATAAGGAGATGAGCTGCCACAGGCCATAAACAACACCATGGTATATAACACAGGGGTGCTATGACCTAATTTACATACAGCCCAATACTGTCCTACCATGCTCTAAACCCCACTGTCTGATATCCCAGAACTTGGGGGAGCAGCTGCAGCCATAGATGCAGTTACTGGGAGACTAGGACATGCTGGAGCACACTCACAGGACTCCCTAGCAGCAGCAGTCAGGAGCCTCCAGCAGCATGCATGGGGGCCAAGCATATTAAAATGGCCGCCCAATCTGCGTTTTAGCTGGGGAAGCACCTGGTCACTGGGAGCAAACCCCGCTGTACGCTCCCCACCCGGTTAGCTCCGAGTAGGGATCGTGACGCAAGCTGCATCACTCTGGGACAGAGGTCTCAGGAGCCGGGGACCCTGGCGCAAACCGCAAGCAGTGGCGATGGGGTCCCCCCGGCAGCTTCTATGGCGCGCTTTTCAGGAAAAAGACGCGCTGTTTACACCGCCCATTGCCCGGACTCCCCTGCTAGCGGGGAGCCGGGATATACATACCCTGCCTGCTGGCCGGCGGCGGTGAGGCTGTGCGGACTGAGGCGCGGCCGCATGCAGCGGCGTCCAGTCACTCTGGGACGGCGGTCCCAGGAGCCGGGGACCCCCGCGCAGACCGCGAGCAGTGGCGCTGGGGTCCCCCCGGCAGCTCCCGCGACGCAGACAGGCAGTCGGCAGAAGCTGCCTGTCTGTCCTCAATGTTAAAAGGTGTAAAAACAAACATAAATGAAATAAAAATTTCTATTTGCCCTAAGAGGACAAAACTGTTGCACCCAGCTCCCCGGGCACATTCTAAGACTGCCTGGGGATGGGGAAGTAGAGGGGAGGAGTCAGCCACACTTGTAAATTTCTTAAAGTGCCCATGCTCCTAGTGGTCGCCCTCTATTCCCCACTGTAACTCCAGTGCCACCTAGTGGATGAAGGAGAAAACTCTTCACTACTGTATAACCGCAGCTCACCGTTACCAATTCTAAACAGTCTCTTGTTACAGTACATCTTCAGTTGTGACACCTGTCAGTATCACACTGACCCCAGGGGTTAATAAACTGCTTTCTGTTCTACCCTGATACTAGTAAATCCCCTAAACTCCAATACTGCTCTAAAACAAACAGTCATATTTATTGTGGGTTTTATTACTGTTTTAATTCAGCTCATCCTGGAAAAGGATTTGTGGCATTGAGAAAACCTCTGCGAGTATTTATAACAGTGTCTTGAGAATAAAACATTAATCTGGTCATGTAATTATAATTATGGTCAAAATAATAGGCAAAATCAGTGCTGGTGGCTGCCAATCGTAAAATATGTGATAACAGAAGTGAATCACTTGCCTCACCACATAATTACTTTTAAGTACGATATAAACAATCAACTAAATATATATTTTTTTGGCATTTTTCAATAAAGAAACTTTTAGCCTAGTGCTGCTGTGAAAAAAATTCTGATACTCTCTCTAGGTCTGTGGGTCCCAACCTCGGTCCTCAGGACCCCCAACAGTCTGCGTTTTCCAGGTCACCCGGCAGGTGCACTCATTATTCACTGACACATTTTAAAAGATCACAGGTGGAGCAAAGTATTTCACCTGTGATCCTGCATGGAGGCCTGGAAAATGTACACTGTTGGGGAGTCCTGATGACCGAGGTTGAGAACCACTGCTCTTGGGTGTTGGGATTTAAAAAAAGTTTGGGAACCACTGTCCTATGCCATACTAGAAAGATGTACCGAAAAAGTTACTTGCAGCCAATCAAGCAGGTCTGAATCACCCTCTACATTTAGTTTTCTGTACTGTTGCTGGAAGTCTGCATACTTTTATTCAGGCAATGTATGGTTCTATCTATATGATGCTTTGAAATAAAAATCATTCTTTAAAAAAAAAAAAACCTTTAAAAAATTCTATAGACTTAATGTTCTATAGAAATATCTCACAAGAAGCATTTAGGCATAGACACGCTCATAGGTTTATTTATTTATTAACAGTTTCTTATATAGCACACACATATTTCACAGCGCTTTACAGAGAATACTTGAACATTCACATCAGTCCCTGCCCCAGTGGAGCTTACAATCTAATCCCTACCACACACACACACATTCCAGGGTTAATTTTGTTGGAAGCCAATTAACCTACCAGTATATTTTTGGATTGTGGGAGGAAACTGGAGTACCAGGAGGAAACCCACGCAAGTATGGGGAGAATATACAAACTCCACACAGTTAGAGCCATGGTGGGAATCGAACCCATTACCTCAGTGCTGTGAGGCAGTAATGCTAACCATTACACCATCCGTACTGCTCCATGTGGAGTTAGACACGCCCTTTGGGCACTGTGTGACACGCCCCTTACAAAGGCGCTTGGCGCATCCTACTGTAATTTTCCTGACTGTAGTTTTCAATTGGAGGGAAGTATGTTGTAACCACAAAGAAAAGTGATCTACATCAGATTCATAGACTTGTTAATAGTACCCCTTTTATACCAAAAACGCCAGGTCGCATCTGGGTTTTTGATCCCTGCTTCAAGCCGGGTGTGACCCTGCGTTTGCACCCTTTTACACCACTGTCGCATCCCCCCTGCCGCTTGGAGATTATGTCATCTCCGATCGCCGCCGCCAGCGCTGGGGGCAAGCCCAGCACTAAGGTAATCTGCTGGGCTGCCGCTAGCCCCCGTCCACCCCTTGTCCGGGAGGTGAATGGATGCCGCTCACAGGCATCCATTCACCTCCTCTGCTACTGCTGTCTGCAGGGTATAGCAGACAGCAGTGCAGGCTGCCTGTGACCCCCCCCCCCCAACCTGCGGACACTGCACCGCGCCCCCCCCCCCGGGTGGCCCTTTGGGACCGCACCCGACTCGGCTGAAATGATGCGGAGGGGTTACAATGCCTTTTGTTATATTTATTGTGGCACAAACACTCTGGGAAACTGTATATAGGAAAGTAGTGTATGGCGGCGGATGCTGGGAGTAGTAGTATAAGAACTGATAGTGTTAGCAATATGGTCGTATCGTTCATTAGACCCCACCTACTGTATGTGACTGCCAAAACTGGCTTACGCTCTAGAGCAGGCATGTACAACCTGCGGCCTTCTAGCTCCTGTGAAACTACACATCCCAGCATGCCTTGCCATAGTTTTAGCACTCGCTAATAGCAAAACTATGGCAAGGCATGATGGGACTTGTAGTTTCGCAACAGCCGGAGGGCCGCAGGTTGGACATGACTGCCCTAGAACAGTGGTTCCCAACCCTGGTCCTCAAGTACCCCCAACAGTGCACATTTTCCAGGTCTCCACACAGAATCACAAGTGATATAATTAGCTCCACCTGTGGATCTTTTAAAATGTGTCTGAATAATGAGTGCACCTGCTGGGTGACCTGGAAAACGTGCACTGTTGGGGGTACTTGAGGACCACGGTTGGGAACCACTGCCCTAGAATGTCATGTGCATGATCTAGGGATCCATCGTCTTGGACAGAGATAAAAGAAGAAGATTAAGAAGCATTTAGAGCAGTTTCTGTTGTTTTACAGCTGCGCTAGCATAATGCCGGGAGATGATTGCTTGGTTCTTTGTCAATATCCTCTCTGGGAGAAGCAACCGCAGGCCGCTTTCAGGGGGTGTGGCGGAACAGACTCAACATTAGACCCCGCCCCCAGCCAACTTATACTGTAATTTGGCTTCTAATTGTGGTTTTACCTAACATTTACTGACTACCGGTACTCTGACAAGGGAGCGAGCGCAAAGAAGCCCCGTGCAGGTTCGGTGGCTCATCGGGCATTTAGCAGTCGGGATTCCAATGTCGGTATAGTGACTGTCGGGGGGCATCCGGCTCTTGTTATCATCTTTGTGCTTAATTCAATCTTATCCTCATGTATGTAACCCGAGAATGGGAGGTTTATCAGCTGCATCATTATTTCTCTTTCCTCCACTAGGTGACACTGGAGAGTTACAGTGGGGAATAGAAGGGCGACCACAGGGCACTTTAGAATAAATTAACAGTGACTAACTCCTCCCCTTCTACTTCCTCTCCTAGGCAGTCTTAGCATGTGCCCTGCGGGAGCTGGGCGCATTGTTATCTCACTCTTGGGCTTTTCTAATTTTTTCTTTATTTTTCCGGATTTTTAAGATCTACACAGGCAGATAGTCCCTGTCCCTATCTGCCTGCGACGAGGGCGCTGTTGAGGGACCGGTTGCAGCTGCTTGCAGCTTGCCTCCGGAACCTGGCTGACAGAACCACCGTTCCGGGGTCCCCGGCGCCGCTGCATGCAGCGCGCCTCGCGGACCGCAAGCCTCGGCACGTACAGCAGCTACAGGGGTAAGTATGCCCCCGGGTCCCTGTTAGCAGGGAACCAGGTGGGATTGCTCTAAAAGTGCGTCTCAGTACTTTGAGAGTACATCGCGGCTCAGTTCTGTGAGAGTACAGCGCGGTCAGACAGGCAGGTAGCACCCTGCCCTACCTGCCTGCAAGGGGACCACAGTAACAGAGAATCCGGTCGCCGCTGCATGCAGCGTGCCTCGCGGACTTCCTTCAGCCACAAGCATGGCAGGGATACGTATACCCTGGCTCCCCACTAGCGGGGTAGCCAGGTAGATGCATTGGCGGTTTATCCAGCTGCAACTATAGCATAATAATAGAGTACAGTATTTTATTTTCTTTGTATACTCTATTATTATGCTATAGTTGCAGCTGGATACCAGCATTAAGATCTCCAAGGGATCCATTTGCACACTTTTGTACAGTTTGTCAGTAAGACCGCTATCCGGAGTGAAAACTTACATTCACTATCCATTTACCTAAGGGTATGTACATTCTCAGTATTGAAAAAGTAACTACTTAATTGTGTATATACTAAATTAGTAATATGGCCTTTCTCCACCACCTAGAAAGTTACCCCTGAGGAAGTTATTTTTTTTGACGAAACGCCTTGGGAGTTTTTTCCTGATTATATCGATTCGACCAACTGACTGCATACAAGCAAAAATGTTTTTACTTTGTTTTTAAATTAATTGTATTAAATACTGTTGTACAGTGACCAATCGATATATTTTCTTGATCCTTCTGGTGGTGGATCTCCATAAAATAGTGGCGCGTCTTCTATCTTTTTTCTTCTATTCCCCACTTCCCCTGCTAACAGGGGGGACTGACAGAGTGCTGCCCAATCTACTTTATCTAGCGCATTGAAAGGGTACCCCACTCTTTGTTCTATATATATATATATATATATATATATATATATATATATATATATATCCGGAAGGGCCGTCACTCTGGACTGAAGTGAGCTGAGATGTGTAGCTTGCCCCGGTGCCAGCTTTCAGAGGGCAGCCACAATGAACTGCCCACAGAATACTATGACGAAATGAATGGGCACTCGAGGACTCACAAATGCTGGTGAAATCAAAAGGCCGTGTTTATTCCATAAGTGGTCTTACAGGCGTCAACGTTTCGGGGGCCGGACCCCCGTCGTCAGGACAAAATGCAGACAGGGTGAAGTACAGAATAAAGTGCAAGTGCATGGGTATTTATAAGACATGTTAACAAATAGGCGCTAACTTACCCCCTCCCTGTAGCCGTCCCCCACGAGCATCCACAGGCCGGTTTCCGGAGTACTGCGCACAGCAGTGACGTCACCACGTTCGGCGGCGTCCAGCTGACCGCGCGTCATCACGGTCGTCATCCCGCGGTGACGTGGGTGGGCTGGGAAAGAGATTGCAGCTCACATTAGCATGAATACAAGTATCGTGCTACAGAAGTCATAAAGCAACAAAGGCATCCATACATACACAAAACTTCAGAGGATGCAAGTGAATAAAAAATGCAAAAAAACAAGTGGACATGACCATATTATGACTACATAGTGACATCTAGTGGCTAAAAATGAGAAGACATATATAATAAAAAACGAACATTTAAAAAGGGTATACGTATAAAAAGATAACTGCGTGCGGCCCCGAATTGGAGCCGTACTGGGCAAAAGTCAAAGTGCATATGCTGGGTGAGGTGCAAACCCTATGGCGTGAGTAGTTTAAATGCAATCTGAGTCCCTGCTGGGTATCTATAATAAGCAAAAACAGCCCTGTGTGGGGTGATGCAGCCAGCATCACTGTATGCGCATAGCACCAGAAGCCAGAAATTGCAACAACAGAATGCCAGCATCTTGTATATTATATGTTATCCTGGTGTGTCACCTGGACACCGATAAGGCTGGGGGACTGGTGTCACACAGTGGGATGACAAGTACCTTTAACAAGGGGGAGAGAAAAGGAAGAAGGAAGACATGATTGTGTGTTAGTGGACCAAAATGGTTACAAAAAATTATGTAGGCCAAGTGTGTCATTAAGGCCTTTAGGGTGTAGTGTGTCCATTTTGTAAATCCACTTGGACTCAAGCTGCAGAAGCTGTTTGGAACGGTTGCCACCCCGTATGTGTACCGGCACGTGGTCTATGATCTTATATTTGATCATTGCCATGTTATGTTTGGCCTTGGCGAAATGCCTGGTCACTGGTTGCTCCCCTGAGCCAGAATGAAGGGCTGCCCGTATGGCACAATCGGTCTTGCCGATGTAATGTATTCCACATGGACAATAAATGATGTAGATAACAAATTTAGTCGTGCACGTGAGGGGCCATCTGATTTAAAAAAAATTTACCCGTATAGAGATGTGCAACTTCGGTGCAAGCTGTCACGAAGCTGCATGTTGTGCAGCCTAGGCACCGGTAACAGCCCATTCTGGTGGGTCTGATTTGTCTAGAAGGGGTGTCAAAATTTGTAATCTCGGTCTTGACCAATAGGTCCTTCAAGTTTGGGCCGCGCTTGTAGCTCGGCATCAGCTTGGTGTCTTTGAACACCGGTAGCTCGGGATCCGAACGCACAATTTTCCACCAGTTTTTTACTCTGCTGGTGGTTTCTCGGCTGGCAGAGCTAAAGTCATTAACCCATGGAATACATGGCTTTATGACTTTAGGTGTTGCACCTGTGATAAGAGTGATGCGCTCACACGCCAGAGCCCTGGCCTTGGCTTTAAGTAGGCCCTGTCTGGGGTAGCCTCTGTCCTCGAACTTCTGCTGCATGATGTCCAGTTGGTGATGGGTTTCAGAGTCGGTATCAGTGATCCTGCATACTCTCAAAAACTGAGTATGGGAGACTCTCCACCGTGTTGCCTGGGTGCGAGCTGTTGTGTCTAAGTATAGTATTGCGATCTGTCGGTTTAGCATACAAAGAAGTGTGTGTAAATCCCAAAAATACAAATGTGTAAAAAATAGGCGTATTTCTGCCTACGAATCCATTTTGGTACATTTCCCCCGATGTATACATAGTATATATATATATACACGCTATACTGCTGTTCTGTTCTCAAAGACAACATGAAGCATATATATCACTTGTGGAGCCGATATTTATGGTACAACACGCCCCTGTAATTCTCACATTCATAGAGATCCCACAGCACATCTCCCCCATGTGTTAGAGCCTGACATCTCCGATTTACAAACATGATCATTAGCGATCAGTTTGACCATGTTATTATTGTATACAGAGATCCATATGTAACACACCCGTCCGGATCCATAGTTACATAGTAGGTAAGGCTGAAAAAAGACTTGCGTCCATCTAGTTCAACCTGGTATAGATATCCATTGCTGATTTGGTTGGTTCTGGTATTTTACAGACAAATTATATTTCTTATTTGTACCCATGGATGTTTTTCTCCAGTAAATGATTGTCCAACTTTGCCTTGAACGCATTTAATGAGCCAGCCGTTACCACCTCTCTGGGAAGAGAGTTCCAGAGTTTGACTGTTCTGACCGTAAAGAAATTCTTTCTACTAGCTGAATGAAATCTTTTTTCTTCTAATCTATACTCATGCCCTCGCGTCCTAGATTCCTTTCTAGTAGAAAATAGGGTGTGTGACAGTTCCTTATATTGGCCCTTGATATACTTGTACATGTTGAGCATGTCCCCCCTTAAACGTCTCTTTTCTAATGTAAATAGTCCCAAATTGCTTAATCTCTCCCCGTAGCTTAAATTCTCCATTCCCCTAATAAGCTTTGTTGCTCGCCTTTGGACTTTTTCTAATTCTATGATGTCCTTTTTATAGTGTGGGGCCCAGAACTGTACTCCGTACTCTAGGTGAGGTCTCACCAATGCTTTATATAGTGGCATAATTACCCTTGAGTCCCTAGTTTCCATTCCCCTCTTAATACATGCCAGAATTTTGTTGGCCTTTTTTGTAGCTACATTACAATGGGCACTACATCCTAGATTGCTGTCTATTTGGACTCCTAGATCCTTTTCAAGTATGGAATTACCCAGTTCCTCTCCACTAAGGTTGTAACTTGCATCCCTGTGTTAACACCATACAATTGTCACGCTAGATGCGGTGACATCTTCTTCACATCACTTCTTAAACATTGCTCGGGCAGTAGTCCCGTGGCATCTGAAATTTACACTTCAAACTTGCACCATTTTTTAACATTGTTTTACTGTTTTAATGTAGGTTATTTATGTTCCATTTATGTGTTGTTATAGGCAGAAGCCAAACCCGGATCCTGGAGCAGAGGTTGTCATACAGAAGTGGGCGATACGGTGGGGTCACCATAGCAACCCATCTACAACAGAGGGGAGCGTGATGATGCAGTGAGGCTCCGCCCACTGACATCCGCCCGCACCGGAAGCCGCACTGGACGCAACCGGGACGCTCCACGTACGGGAATGGTGAGTATGCACATGCTGTATGTATTTAAATGTTTGCTGTGTCACCCGCACGCGTTGTACACCTTGACAAAGGGGTATCCAGTCCCCGAAACGTCGGTCACCTCCAATAAACACATTGTTAAGCCCACGGAGTGCCGCTGCCTGCTTGGATAATTCCTTAGATAGATAGATACCAGAAAGAACCCCCACTGGGGAATAAACAGCACTCACCAGTCTGTAGTTCAATGGAGGTACAACCAGGAGGTAATCCAAAGTTTATTTTCTGCAAGAGAGATCTTCTGACGTTTCGGTCCCCGCTGGTACCTTTATCAAGGCAGCCACTGTGTCAAATAGTCGCAACTTAAATCTGTGTGGGAAGGGGGATATATAGCCTTTGAGTATAAAGAAATATAAAAATATATGATACAGCCAGTACAGGATATGGCGGGTGAGCCAGTGACAGGGACTATAGAGAGGTAGGGCAGTGGGATCAGAGGCGGTCCTGCAGCGATGCATAACCCACAACAGAGAGAGCCGGCACCGGGAAGGGTGATCCCTGGAGAGGACAAGGGCCTGTGCAGTGCTGTGAGCTGCTAACCTGTAAGGAGCGGAGGCTGCGCAGCTGTGAGACCAGGAATGGCGCCAGGAGAGCCAGGCTCCTCCAAGTCCCCTACTGCTGCCACCTGCCAGAGGGAAGGGAACCGCGCTGCCCCCACTAGCTGCCAACCACAGGAGGAGCCCCAAACCGGAGAGAACAGAATGATGTGTGCTGCCGAGGTGTCCTACATAGTGCCTGCCTGTGGAGGAGCCGAGAGGGTGAAGACTAGAACCTCAAGGAAGAAGGTGCTGAGGGGGTAAATTACCTGGGAGCACACCCAGCCGGAGGATTCTCCTGAAGTTGCTCCGAAGAAGATAGAGGACGCAGCAAGTGGAGACCAAGGTGCGCAGGCACCGCGGAGGACACCCGCTCTCGAGGAACCAGGACTGGAGGACATGCAAAGGACCCCTAGCTGGAGACCTGTAGAAGCCCACTCAGTGGTGCGGAGCTGCCCCTAGAGATGCCTGCCCGAAAGTAAGTTAAGAACACATCAAGGACAGGAGCTGCTCAGAGGACAGGTGACAGCCCAGCGGAGGAGAGGATAGAGGAGGATCCCCAGCCTGATAGGAGCCGGGGGTGGAAGCAGAGGCCGACCCAGAACAGCACAACAGGCGGAGCAGAGGACGACCCAGCACCTCCTGCTGCAGGAGCCGAGGACACGGGACACAAGGCAGACGTCAGGCTCATGGCAGATGCTGTGCGGCTGTGGTACAGGTATATGTGCGCTGTTGTGTGTTTATGCTGGGCGTTATGGGTAATAGAGGAGGTTTCTTTTTTAGGATGTCGGTATGTGGTAGACTCGCTAGTTATAGGATGTGTAGTATGCTAGGGTTTGTGGTTATAGTGGATGTATTTGTGTATGCAGGGCACCATTTGCGGATGTACTAAAAGGATGATCACAAAAAGGGATGATCGGGATGATTGCCTGCAGTTCCTATTCGCACCACTAGATGTCACAATTTTTTTTACTTCAACTGAGAATTTGTATGTTGGACACTGGTTGTGTATCCTGGACAGTCGGTAGAATAGGTAATCAGCGCTCAGTATCATTCTGTGGAGTTTTCGTAGCTTCTTAAAAGAAGCTGTAAGCGCTGCACAGGGAGGCCAGGCAGCGTCTCCCCTGTGCACAGTGAGCTGACAGGACGCGCTTCTGTCAGCTCCTGCTGTGCTAGCAGTGTGAGGATTCACTAATGAGAATCCTCACACTGTGCCTACCTAGCTAGTGTAAAAGTTAATAAAATAATAAAAACCCTAACTAACTCTACTCCTTCGGCTGCTCCGGCAGCCCTTTAGAATAGCACCCACTCCAGTGGGCACCTAACACGAACTGAGGAGTCTGGGATGCAGTAGGGGAGGAGCCTACCCTCCAAAAGCTTTAGGATAGGTGCCTGGCTCCTGCGGACCCTCCTACATCCCAATGTGAAGCTGTGTCACCAGGACCATTGAAAGAGAAAAGTATGTGCTGCACATACTTTTTGTACTTGCTTTTCATCGCATTGTATGCACAACGCATGTACAAGGATGAATGCGATGCGTGCTATTTAAGCTCAAAATGCACGCCCGCATCGAGACGTGTATGGGCACCTTAAGTCAGAGAGAACCTGAGAATTCTGACTGGGAAGTGCAATTAACAGGTCAGATGTGGACTGCTGCTTTGAAGTTGGATATCTCCATTTCCCCAGGGCCGATTTTAAAATTCTGGTATCCCTGGAAAAAGGGGATCCTCAGCTATCAGAGTATGGCCCTTATACACCTGGGGCCCCAGAGCAAGTGCCCATTAAGCCCATACGAAAAGACCGCCCTGGTCCCGGTTCGCTGACGTCATCCGGGGGCGATTATGCTGTGTACACACGGGGGCGATAGGGGCTGAAATAGCTGGGAATATGGTTGCTGAGCGACCATATTGCCAGTGATTGGAGTGTGCACCAGCGATAAATCGCCGGGTGCGCGCTCCCGTTTTCACAAAACGGGACACTGGGCAATATGATTGCTAGCAATATATTGCCAGCGATCATATTGCCCCGTGTGTACGCACCTTTATTCCTAACAATTTTGCTGCACCCGTCATCTTGAAACGTGCACATGTCCCTTTGTTGATGAATTTACAAGACTGCCTAATTAGAGCAATAATTGATATTTGCGTGGAGATTAATAACAGTATTACAGACACACATGCTATGACCGATAACACACACGTAACAGACTTATTTTATTTTTTTTTCTAATGCACTTTATTTCACATTTATCACTTTTCACTTATGTTTTTAATATTTCGCTGTCCTTAATAAATGATTCAATAAACATCATGTTTTAGCCAATTCTCTGTTTCTTGGGTCACTTTATTAATGTACCTATAACATTAATCAGAACATTAATATATGCTAACCTAGATTGCCCCTTGTAGGAATACTTTATCTTTCTTTGCTTCCAAGTCTAATACATATTCCTGGGTGCGCCTCCCCCATTACCAATTGATACTTAATATAGTAATGCAGGGGTGAGATAGCTATACCAATTACAGGCCGTTCGGATTGATAGCCTCTATCTATTAACCTGTATCAGCGATATCAGATGGTCGACAGTCATCAGGTCGACATACTGCAAAGTCGACATGGGTCTAGGTCGACAGGTCATTAGGTCAACATGGTCTAGGTCGACTGGGTTTTTCACTGGATTTTTGGGGGGTTTTTTGAGCCGACATGTGCCGACAGGCGGAATTTCATGCCCTACCATCCACTAGGGCAGGCGTTCCCAACCACGGTCCTCAAGGCACACCAACAGTGCAGGTTTTAGTGATATCCAGGCTTCAGCACAGATGGATTAATCCAAATCACAGGTACTAATTAAGACACCTGTGCTCAAGCCTGGATATCATTAAAACCTGTACTGTTGGTGTGCCTTGAGGACCGTGGTTGGGAACGCCTGCACTAGGGTGTGGTGGGAGAATAACATAGAGTGCCAAGCACAGCCAGACATGCGAGGGGATGCGGTGCACTTAATCCTGTGTCCATGTTGACTGTGTCGGCATTCGGGTAAAAAAAAAAGTACAAAACCCTATGTTGAGCTAGACCATTTTGACCTAATGCTTTTTTGGACCAAATGACCTGTTGACCTTGACCCATGTCGACCTTGCAGTATGTTGACCTAATGACTGTCGACAATCTTTAGGTCGACCATATGATCCTTACCTGTTTCAGCAAGGGGTGTGAGGCCAATTTCTCTCTTTCTCTCCAGGGAATGGAGAAATATCTGTGTTTAGAGCCAGACTAGAATCACGTCTGCCCGCAGACAATAGATCGGGTATCATTTTTTTATTTTTTTTTATGTATGTTTGACAAAGGCCATACACTTCACTGGAGGCGAAGATCCGCAGACGAAGGCCAGAGCATACAGCTAATTGCTGCCGATCCTACTATTAAAAAAGAAAAAGGAATGTATTGTATACACAGAACATCGAACATGCCTTCCAACTTTTACCAATAGATCAGTGGGACCTGCATGCAGCTGGCCCTGGAAAGGGGCGGGGCTATGTGCAACGGGGGCGGGACCGGGCATCGAGGCCCCGGGTTTTCCATCCTCTTTGCCAGCGTACCCAGCCCCGTCTCTCCTTGCTGCGCACGGCACCTATCCAGCAATCACCGGCTGCTCCACAAAGCAGAGCAGCCATGATCACCTCCCCTCAAGGGACATCAGGGCAGGCTCCAAATAGCGGGACCATACCACTGTAATCAGGACAGTTGGGAGGAATGCTATAAATACATTATCATGTAGCGCCTATTATTCCTGTTGTCCGACTCTACCTGTATGACTACATGTGAAGGAAAACACAGAGGCTGCTTCTTTTGCCCAACGTTTGGGAATTTATGATATTTTAGTTTTCGGAACTTGTCTCCTGTCCTACATAACAGTTTATAGACGCTGTGACCAGGGGTGAGGGTCATTAAGTCGACAGTAATTAGATCTTTTGGTCGGCAGTGAAAAGGTCTACATATGAAAAACATCGACCTGGTTTAAATTGATGCTGAAAACGGTCGACACAATCCAAAAGGCTGCATGAAAAAGGCCAACACAGGAATAGGTCGACATGAGTTATTAAAGAAAATTGTGTATGTGGAAATCTGCTGACACGGGCACTGTATAAGTGTACAGCGACACGGACACACAGCTCCAATTTGTTCTGATGGAGGCAGTCACTGACTGGGACGCCATGCCCCTGCGTAGAAGAAGCGGCTGGTAAGTGCACATGTGCAGAACACCCCCTGAGCATTGAGCAACCTGTGGGTGAGGACTGGAGCTCAGTCTGTATGTTGGTCATGTATGTGACTCCCACAGGGCTGCTGCATGGTGCTCCTAGGGATATCTATGTGTATGGGCATACCAGTGTATCCTCAGCAGCGCTACTCTATGGCTCAGGTTGTAATATCTCAGCCCCAGTGCTGTCTGCATTATTATACACTGTAAATTATCTATCTGCTTTCCCAAAGTGTGACACAGGTGTATATAGACCAGATTATAATCTATGGGAAGCCTCTGTGTGTATACCATATGTTCTCTCTCTGCTGCAGTAGCTATGCGCGCTTTGCTATGTTCTATGATAATAAACACATGTGAGTGTAATGGTAAATATGTGCCCGGCATGCCAATGTGGTGAGATACAGGTGAGCCAAACCGTACAGGCTAGCAAACTGCACGTAGCCATTAGTGCAGATGTAGGATAACTGGGCATACTGTATATAGGCTGGGATCACTGCTGCGTTCAGGTGACACCAAGTACATGTCACCCGCCGGGATTGCTTGCTGGATGGTTATACAGGGATTATTGTCACATTAGTTATACTGTAGTCTAAAGTGTATACTGTATTATCTACCATCCTAATGGGGCATACACACAGGGGGCGGGATGTACTAAAGGGAAAATGTGATAAAACGGGGGTTTTACCGCATTTTCCTTTGTACCATTACCTGTCCGCCCCATCTCCGCCTGGCAGGGTATCTCCACCTCTGGGTGGCGATACCCTATAGATGCCTATGGGCTTCTATCGCCGCCCGCCGTCCTTGCGACCCATCCTCCATCGATCTACTCCTCCCTCAGCAGGTGTCACAGCCGGGAGGACATCCGGCTGTAGGGAGGAGGAGGAGAGGCAGGGGGACACTGACAGCCGCCAGGATGTGACGGAGACCCCCGCACACCACATTACAGGTATCGCGGGGGTCTCCGTCACCGCTACCCGATGCTAGCCGCATATGTTAGTACATATGCGGTAGCATCGCGGCGGCTGGCGATTTACATTAATACATCCCGCCCAGGGGGATATGAGGCTTATTTCTAAGTGATCTGACTAGATCGCTTAGAAATGAAAAAAGGATCACTCCACGTGTATACCCTCTGGTGATGACGATTGCGCGGTCCCGCGCGTCGCTGTTGCTTTACTAGATTTACACTGCATCCAGTTATAAATCTAGTCATCGCCAATGTTCTCACACCAGAGAACACTGGCCCTGACAGATTGTTCAGTACACAATGCTGAGCCATCTGTGCATAACTGCAAATTTAGCACAGAGGCTCACTTGCACTGTGTGTGCACAGCTTTAGGGATGGACGTCTTTGCAATTGATGACAATAGTGCAACTGCCCATTGATTGTGGCACACTATGCAATGGATGACCATCAATGTTTTTACCTATTGATGGTGATCCATTTTCTTTGACTGATTGGATTGTGGGCCAATCAAAACATGTAGGCGGTGCTTCATGAGTGTTGGGGCAGAGCTATGCTGGTGGTAAGGGTTGCTGGTCTTACTGTACTGCATATTAAAATAATAATAATAAAAAATATATATATAATTTATGTAAGGTGCTAAACAACATATAATGGTGATTCAATTGTTTTGTGCACCCGTAGCTCTTGCCTAATGTAGTGGGAGCTAATGAATTGTTCGCAGCACTTGCCCTGGTCTTGTTGGCTGCATTTTTGCGCCCTAAATAAACTAGATGCAGCTTATTGCCCTACTGTGCGCGAAGGGTGCGAGGAGAAATCCAGGTGACGTGCAGCCTGGGAGTCGGGTCACCAAACAATTGACTTTGATTTTAAAGCTCGTTTTTCACTGAGCGCCCTTTAGCTGTTTTGAAACTACACATCCCAGCATGCCTTGCCATAGTTTTAGTATTCCCTAATAGCAGAACTGTGGCAAGGCATGATGGGACTTGCAGTTTCGCAACAGCTGGCGGGCCATAGTTTGGACATGATTGGTGTATTGGGTTCGTTAGCTGTTCACTAGCCTTTTGCACAAACCACTTTGGCACATATGGAGATGTAATCTCTTTATTAGTCTTTTTATTAGTCTTGCACTCTACTATTACATATAATGCATGCCTTGACACCGTTTCACCGTTCGTGACACCCAAAATGTCGTTAAAATATTTGTTCCAACCAGATTGTTGCTCGGAAAATGTCCAAACTTTTTTTTATCTATTTACATTTTTGAAATACACAAAAAAGGGATTTTTGTAAGAACTTACCGTTCGAATCCCTTTCTCTGATATGGTCCTGGTGACACAGCTCAACACTGGGATGTACAGATAGCGCCGGGCTTGTCGTTGCTGGGGATGGCGGAGGACTCGCCACCCGCCATCCCCCGCCCCTCGCCATCTGTATGTCGGAAGGGGACGCGCGTGCACGAGGTGCACGCGCGTCCCGTTCCGACGGTGCCTTTCCCCGGGTCCCCGCCGGCTTCCCCGGGTCCCCGCCGGTCCACACCGCCCCCCCGCAGCCCCCCGCAGCCCTGCCCGTCTCCCTGAAGCTGGAGACGGGCAGGACTGCACCCGCCGCGCCGCCTCGCCGCCCGGCTATTGAGACGCTCGTGCGTGGGAGACGCACGAGCGTCTCATTCAGCCAGAGCGCCAGATTGCTGGCGGATCGCCAGGGACACGGTCCTGGCGCTCCGCCAGCAATAATAAGGCCAGCTCCAT